>NC_056732.1:9014328-9269307 GCF_019279795.1 Protopterus annectens | reverse complement strand
AAATCATCGGGTGGAGGAAAAAAAAAAATTTTTTGAAAAAAAAAATTTTGTTTTCCAAAAAAAAAATTTTTTTGGGGGTTTTTCAAAAGCCTTGTATTTCCTGTACCAGATTCTGAAAAATCATGATTCTCCCAATGAAAATGTTCCCTTAAGGTATGCAAAGTTTCTCCAAAAGAAAAATCCTCAGGAGGGGAGGCAGAAGGGATGGATTCTTCTGCATCAGAGTCCTCGTAAGGGGGAATAGAGAATTCCTGATCAGAAGAGGAATCAGAAGAAATGGAAACCTGATCTGAAGATTCATAATCAGTGTCTTGCCTAGGCCTCTTATCAGGAGGGGTTGGGAACCTCTAATCAAGGTAATTAAATCCTCAGCCATTTTAATCATTTGCTTTGTAGGCATAGGGGCCTGAACACGTGGCCCGTACGTCGGTTTTTTAGACACAGAATTTGGTTTTGGCCTTGTTTTTGATGATGGCGTTGGTTTAATATACAAATCTTTAGGCCTGAAAACACCCTCAGAAGCCGGTGCCTGCTTAGCGGCTCTGGACCCATCTAAGGGAGAGACATCCGTGGGTCCAATACTTGAAGTGTCTTGTGGCATACCAGACTCCAAATGGGTCTCAGTAGACGTCTGCAAATCAAAAGTAGCAGGCATCAGGGGCTGCAAAAGCGCCTCACCGAGTACCGGTGAACCAGCGACTGGCTTAGGAGAAGCTTCATCATCGGTTTTGGACCTCGACAGTCTGTCTCTGTCTTTTTCTTTGCTTTTTTGTGAATTCCGGTAGTCGGATTGCTAACCGATGACATTTCTGGATAGTTAAATCTTGAGCCAAAACATTTAGAAGCAAAAATATACCAACGCTTTAAGAGTGCGTTGGTTAAACTTAGCACAAAACTGACAGCAAGGCACGTTATGGTCAGGGCCAAGGCAAGGAATACAGTACAAATGAAAATCCTTATGAGGTATTTGCTTTTACTGACATTGGTACGGAGCAAGAAAAAGTTTCCCCAACGGGGTACTTAACTTTAGGTTGAAGACTTCAGTTCTGAAACTCGAAAACAAAAATTTCAGGAGTCGGCCGACCGGCACTTGCGAACTGCTTCTACTTCAGGCACCGCGCGGCAAGAAAGACGGATTAAAATGGTGTCGGCTGCATGTTTTATACCCCTGAGACCTGACGTCATGGAAGAAGAGACAGCAACTGACGCAGGACACAAGACTTTGTTATTCAGGCTGACTGAGGGCAACCTGCCAGCAGATTACCCAAATGTAATGACTGCAACAGTGAAACACGAAGAACATCAGGTGCTCCACTTATCTGGAACCACTCTGTTAAAGCACTGACTGAAGAGGAAAAAAGTGTGTTGTCCAAATGACTTACTTTTGTACCAAGCTGCAGGAGTGAGGTTGCTCAAGTACTGATAGACCTTAAAATGTTTGTGAGGAAGCTCAACTTAAGGGTACAGTTTCATGGCAAAAGCAATGACACTGAAAATAAGCCTATTGATGAAACTATAAAAAGGCCTAGCAGCTATTGTCCACCACTACATCAAACACTAGCTGCTTTCGAAGTGAAATGTGAGATGGATATCAGGAAACTGTTTAAAAAACCTCCTAAGAAAAAACTTTATAACTTAACACAGGGCGAAAGAAAAGCATTACTTGAGCTAGGCAATGACAAATCCAGGTGTGTAATGAGGGCAGACAAGGGAGGAGGTACACTTGTGACTGATACCACTAGCTACAACCAAAAGATAGAGAACATGCTGGAGGATAACAGATTTTATGAGTTATTTACCATGGATGACATAAAAAGAGCATATGATTTATGGAACACTAACCTCACCACATTATGGGAAGAAAAACTTATCACTGAAAATCTTTATAATTATTTATGGAGCCCATGCCCACGTTTACCTTACTTTTTTGGAACACCAAAGCCACACAAGAACAGAGAAGACCCACCTTATAGACCGGAGGTAGCAAGTGGAGGTTCCCTTACTGAAGCCACAGCCATTAACCTTGACTACTTGCTGAAACCTCTAGCAGAAAAGAATAAGTCATACATAAGAGATTCAATGGATTTTCTGAAGAAAATAAAAAAACATTACAGTGGAAGCTGACAGTATTTTATTAACTATTGATGTGGAATCCTTGTACACAGTGCTCCCTCACAATTACTGTATAACAGCAGCTATGGAGTCTTTTAAGAAACATAATCAGGGTACACAGGCACAACTGCAAAATTTAAGCAAGCTCATTAATCTTGTACTGGACTTCAATTTCTTTACTTTCAATGGCAAACGCTACAAACAAAAACTGGTATAGCAATGGGGGCTGCCATGGCTCCCAACATAGCTAACATAGCCCTGGGCAAATGGGAGGAGGACTTTGAGTTAAACACAGACTACATGCAGCATATTGCATGCTATTTACGTTTTACTGATGACATCTTTATTGTGTGGGAAGGTGACACCTTGCAGCTTGGAGATTTTATCACTTACCTCAATCAAACAACCACCTTACTGAAGTTTACCTCTTCCCATATAGCTGTACTTCAATCACTTTCTTAGATATGCAGATTTCCAAGGACACCAACAATAACAAAATCACCACTGATCTATTCAGAAAACCAACGATGGTTAACTTATTACTCCACAGTAAAAGTCTACATCCTACAAAAAACAAGTAAAATGTAGTGAAGTCCCAAGGCTATAGATTAGCTAGAATTACCACAGAGATGCAACCATTTTTGAGAAACCTGAACAACTTAGAGAATGATTTTGTAGCAAGAGGCTATGAAAGTCAGTTGTTAAAAAAAACTCCTGGAACCCATTATAGAACTGAAAAGGACTGAAGCACCTTCAACTCAACCTCCAAAGTAGAAAAAGGTTAAGAAATTCCACAGAGAATAACAAATGCAAAATAGCTGCATCCTGACATACACGTTGGATTATCACAGTATCAAAAATATTATTGAAGAAAACTGGGACATTGTCACAGGAAACCATTTTCTGATTAACATCTTAGGTGAAGCCCCATCATTTGTTTATAGGAAGGCCAGGAACATTAGAAGTTTTGTTGAATTTAAACCTAGACCATGTGAGAAAAGCACTAAAAGATGTGAAACTAATTGTACAAGAAGATCATAAAAACCAGTGCAGGGGGTGACTGTAACACTAAAAAAGTAATTTACAGGGCACAGTGCAATGAATGTGATGCATTCTATGTGGGCAAGACTGTAAATAAACTCAAGCGTAGGATTTCATGTCATCTGTCAGAAATCCGCTCTGGATGTAAAAATAATGCACTAGCCAAACACCTTTCTCTTCATAAAAGACACAGGTTTTAAGTTCCAGATCCTGGATCACATAGACACGGGTGATCTTGAAGGAGACATCCCGAATATTCTGGAGAAACATGAACTCATGTGGCAATTAAAGCTGAACTCTTTTAGAAAGCCTGTACTAAACTACTACTGTTCAATTAAAAGTGCACTGGAACTTAGAAAATTGCCACATTGTTTACATGACTAATTGTATTTTATTTTATTTTACAAATTGGTTTTAAATACCATTTTAAATCAGTTGAAATTTAAGTGTATATTTTGTTTCCATCATCATACATACATTTTTTTCTTATTTTTTTCTGGTTATTTTTTCCACTTTATTCAAAATGATGTGTAATAACAATACTAATTATACAATTATATATATTTTTATAGATTGTTTTAAGGGTTCTTGTACACAGACTTGAAGAAATCTAGAAGGATGAAAGCGATCTTTGTTAACAATAGGTTATGAAGATAGAAATTGATTTTTTATATGCAAAATGTATATGTATATATTTATATATATTTTTTGATTGCCAAATGAACTAAGGCTGATATATTTCCAGCCATGTAGTATATTTCCTTGGATACAATCACAGACTTAATCTGCTAAATAAAAGGTACCACATCATTATGAATTTTATTTAAAGTACATAAGGATTATATATTATTATGACAGCTACTAAGTAGGGCAGGACCAGCCCAAATGTCACACTGATGGGGGAAGGGATGTGAATTTAACATGTGTACCAATAACACTGTTTTACTGCACAATAAACCACTCCCATGCCTGATAAAAAGTATATATATATATATTTAGAAAGCTTGTGAGGAAATTATTACTCTAATTTTGTTTTACTTGGATCGCTTGCCTGTGTACTTAATAAAGGATTTGACTGGAAACAGACTGCCTGCCTTGCTTGGATTACTTTCGAATACTTAGTAATGCTGTAAAATTATATATTTTCTATTATTACTTTTTTGTTTTGTTTTGACTTAAGACGAGTTTAAGTTCTCTACTTCTATGACTATTGTCTGATCTGATTAATATACAGTGATTAACTAGAAATATATGGACTGAAAATCTTCCACACAGAGAAGTTTCTTACACTGTTTTGTTTTTGGACCCACTACACTTTAGTGGGTTGTTTTGAGACTTTGGGGATACCACGAAGATTACTTGTTTTTTTTGTGTGTACTAGTACAATACATTTCTTCCTTTTCTTTTGTTTTTGTGTGTGTGTGTGTGTGTGTGTGTGTGTGTGTGTGTACTAGTAAAGTACAGTTTTGTACCTACCATAAATGTAGATGTTAGAGTGCTAATACAGCTGCAGTCATTACAGATGGGTTCTCCTGCCGTCAGGCGAGTCCTCGGTCGGCCGAATTCCAAAGTCTAGGTCCGGCGTCGGTTGTTGTCGCCTTCTTTCCTGACGTCAGTGCGACAGGGGTATATAAGACACAGCCGACGCCATTTTCTTCAGTCTTTCTTGCCCCAGATGTCAGGTGCCCCCAGAAGGAAGGCAATACATAATTTATATATATATATATATATATATATATATATATATATATATATATATAGTCATGCAATGCAATATAATATGAGGAGGAGTTAGCCACTAGGCCTGTACCAAGAGGGGAAGGAGGGAGGGAAACCTGGACTGCAGCTGTATTAGCACTCGAACATCTACATTTATGGTAGGTACAAAACTGTACTATGTTCATCGTGCATACAGCTGCAGTCATTACAGATGGGTAGAATCCCAAAGGTACGCACAGGGTGGTAGGCACTAGGTGGAACTGGGAGGAGCCAGAATGCCCTGCAACACAGCAGTGGCAAAGCCTGCTCTAGTCTTGGAGTATAAAGGTAGGTGGTAGTGTTTAGTGAAGGTATGCACAGAACTCCAAGTGGCTGCCTCCAAAATTTCTTTGGTAGGAACTCCTCTGAGGAAGGCTGTAGAGGTAGCTGTGGCCCTTGTGGAGTGGGATCTGATGCCTGCAGGTACAGATTTACCATGAAAGGAGTAACAAAAACGTATGCAGTGGCCTATCCATTTTGAAATTGTCTGTTTGGAAATTGGCTTCCCTTGAGCTCCTACAGCATAGGACACAAAGAGTTGTGCAGATTTCCTGAAAGGCTTTGTTCTGTCCAAATAGTAACGCAGCTGTCTATGGATGTCTAAGGAATGTTAGCAGCCTTTCCCCTTTGTTTTGAGGATTGGGGTAAAAGGTAGGCAAGTGTATGGCCTAATTTAAAGCTACCCTGGATACTACCTTAGGCATAAATGACGGGTTGGTTCGTAGGGAAACCCTGTCCTGATGGAAGATGAGAAAGGGCTGCACAGCCATGAGGGCTTGTAGTTCCGAGACCCTACGAGCTGAGGTAATAGCCAGAAGGAAAGCTGTTTTCCAGGACAAATATTGCAAATCTGTTGAGGCAGCTGGTTCAAAAGGAGGCAATGTTACTTTTTCTAGAATGTAATTAAGATCCCAGGCTGGGATTGGTTGTTTCCTTGGAGGTCTTATATTCTTAGCCCCTCTGAGGAACTGTCTTAAGAGTGGGTGAGAGAATAAGGGTGGATCAGTGTTGTATTCTGCAGAAATGGCTGACGCATGGATTTTGATGGAGGAGAATGAAAGTCCACTGTTCAACAGCTCAGCTAGATACTGTAATATCTGAGGCAAATTCAGTTTTCTAGAATCCCAGCCCTTTTTCTCATTCCAAGCGCAAAACCGTTTCCATTTTGCGGAGTAAGCTTTTCTAGTAGATGGCCTTCTGGCTTCCAAAATGACATCCTGCACCTCTTTGGAGAGTACGGTCTGTTGTGGTGTTAAGGAATTTTCCATGCAGCCAGATTGAGTGTTTTCAGCTGACTGTGAAGAGTTTTATAGCTGTGCTGAGTCAGAAGAAGAGGCATTAGAGGTAGGGTCCAGGGAGGAGAATGTGTTAGGCTCCTCAGGAGTGGGTACCAGTGTTGTCTTGGCCAGTCTGGAGCAATCAGTATCATCTTTGGTCTGTCTGCTCTTGCTTTCAAAAGCACCTTTGGCAGTAGAGGAAGAGGTGGGAAGGCGTAAACTGTCCGTGCTGCCCAACTGAAAGAAAGGGCGTCCACTCTCCAGGCCTTTGGATGAAATATCCTTGAGCAGAATTTTGCCAATTGATGATTTTTGTGGGAGGCAAAGAGATCTATGTCTGGCCTTCCCCACGCTTGGATTATCTTTGTAAACACTTGAGGATGCAACTTCCATTCGTGCGGGTCTGTCATATTTCTGCTTAGTTTGTCTGCCAGCGTGTTTTCCATACCTGGCACGTACTGTGCTTGAAGCTCGATTTGCCATTCCAGAGCCATGTTCCAAAGTGACATGGCCAGCCTGCACAGGGGGTATGAATGTGTTCCTCCTTGTTTGTTTATGTACCACATTACTGTGGTGTTGTCTGTTCTTATCAATAATTGCCCTGGGTGCAGGAGGTCCTTGAAAGCTGTAATTGCATTTGTCACTGCTAGCATTTCCTTTTGATTGATGTGAATGTGCTTTTCCTTTTGGGACCATTTGACCTGAATGCACCTGTCTGCCATGTGTGCCCCCCAGGCGTAGTCTGAGGCGTCTGTTGTGATGACTTGATTTGCTTGAGGCTTGCAGAATGGGAGACCTGTGTTTGTTTGGCATGCTTGAGCCCACCATAGAAATTCCTTTTGCAAACATGGAATTAGTGGTATTACTGCTTCCAAACTGTGGCTGTGTTGAGACCATAGGTTTTTTAGGTACCATTGAAGTTTCCTCATATGCAACTTTGCACATGGGATTAGAAGAATGCCAGATGCCATGAATCCCAGAGCCTGTAGGATTTTCCTTGCAGTTAGCCTGGTACAATTTGCTAGTATCTTGAAGTACTGAGTTAGTTGCCCCTGTTTTTCTGGCATAAGATAGGCCATCTGGGTGTTTGTGTCCAAGTTGGCACCCAGGAAAGTTATTTTCTGAGATGGTGTTAGCCTGGATTTCTCTTATCCCAGAGAATTCAATAACCGTGTTACATAAGCCAGATGTTCCAGAAGTATGTGTTTGCTGTCCGCTTGGATCAGGCAGTCATCCAAATAAGGGTATATTTGTATCCCTTGAAGTCTGCAGTAGGCAATTACTGATGCCAGGCATTTCGTGAATACTCTGGGCGCAGTAGATAAGCCAAAGGGCAATGCAGAGAATTGATAGTGGATTGAACCTGCAAGAAATCTGAGGTATCTTCTGCAGTTTTGTCTGATTGGGACATGCAGGTATGCCTCCTTGAGGTCCAATGTTACCAGCCAAGACCCCTTGCCCAGCATGGGAAGAAGCTGCTGTAAGGTGAGCATCTTGAATTTTGGTAAGAGTAGAAATGTGTTTAGGATGGATAAGTCCAAAATGGGTCTCCAATCGGTCCCCTTCCTTGGTACCAGGAATAGTCTGGAATAAAAACCTTGACCTTGTTCGTGAGTAGGTACCTCTTGAATAGCTTTCATGTCCATGAGCTTTGAAATTTGTATTTGAGCCTCTGCCCTTTGATTGTGTGGCAGGTTCGGCATGCCTCTCATTTTTGGAAGAGTGTGAAAATGAAATCTGTAGCCTCTGTTTATAATGTCCAGGATCCATTTGTCTTTTGTGACAATATGCCAATTTTTTTGAAAATAATGCCAGCTTTCCTCCCAAGGGTGCTGCCACTTGAGCCTTGCTTGGCATGCAAAGGGGAAAGTCATTGGGTTTGTTTCCTGTATTGCTGTGCACTGTCTTCGCACCTCTTGATGCTGGAGATTGCCATTGTCTGCCTCTATATGATCCTTGAGATTGTCCTCTGCCCCTTGTGCGCCTGTATCTACCTCTTTGGGGCTTGTCCGTTTACATCCTTTTGTAAAGGAGCATCTAGTAATTTAGCTTTGACATGATCAGGCAAGGTTTGTTCCCTAAGCCAGGCATGTCTACGAATGACTGATCCTGTAACAGCAGCTCTACTTGAGGCCTCTAGAGCATCATAACCACATTGTAAGGTGTGCTTACCCACTTGTTCTGCACTATGCAACATATCCTGCAATTCCTTCAGATCTGGTTGTTCAGGTTGTGACATTTTATTCTTTAATTGTGATAACAGAAACTGCTGATATTTAAGCATATGGAACTGACAATTTAAGGCCCTCATGGCTAGGGTGGCCGATGTATATACCTTTCTTCCCCACCTTTCTAAGGATCTAGACTCTCTCTCAGAAGGTAATGGATTCTTAGCAGTAGAGGCCTTCATTCCCTTGGGGCCCTGAGAAATGGTTTCTGGGTCAGCATTATGGCTTTGTAAAGAAATTGGTGTGAGTTAGGAACTCTGTAGTACCTATCAGGCTTGACTGAGGCCGGAGGTAGGGAATCCGGATTAAGGCAAGCCTCCGAGTAAACATCATCAAGTATGTCCAAGACAGGAGGTATCACCAGAGGTCTGTGCTGAGGTAGCAAAAGAAATTCCCTAAGCCTTTTCTTGGAATCTGAAAAATCTTGGCCTTCCCAATGGAAGTGTTCCCTCAAGGTATGCAAGGTTTCCCCGAATGAGAAATCCTCTGGGGGGGATACAGAAGGAATGGACTGCTCTGCATCAGAATCTTCAAAAGGGGAGTACGAATGTTCCTCTTCATCAGAATCTTCTGAAATAATGGAGCCCTGGTCAGAAGAGGGAGATTCCTCCTCCACTCTAGGTCTCTTGTCCGGTGGGGGTTGGGAACCCCTGATAAGAGTAATTAAATCCTCAGCCATTTTGAGTATCTGCTTTTTAGGCATGGGGCCTGGAGATGGGCCCTGTGCAACAGGCCTCTTGGAGTGCATGGCTGATTTAGACTTAGTAAAGGCCTTGATGGAAAAGGAAGAAGAAGATCTGAAGACACCATGGGTGGAAGTGGACCTGTCCACATTAAGAGGCTCAACACTCACAGTGGCTTCGGTAGCTGTAGTCAGGGTGTGGGCCGAGGAACCCGTGGTCTCTGTTACAGAGGACACCGCCAGAGAAGTGTTGTCGGTAGTCAGGGGCTGCGTAGGTGCCTCACTGAGAACCGGACCATGTGTAGCCGGTTTTGGCGTGGTGTCGGTGGAGACCGCGGACCTCACGTGTCGGTCTTTGTCCTTGCGTTTTTTGGACAAAACAGTAGTCGGAGTCTCCGACGACATTTTATAGTTAAAAGCTTTACCAAAAAGTGCTGGGCGAACTCCGCCCGATGCTTAACAGTGCGTTTATTAAAAGTAGCAAAAAAGCGACAGCCCGAGACGTCGTGGTCTGGGCCTAAACAAGGTATACAGAGGGAATGGAAATCCTTATGTTGTATTTGCTTCCCACAAGAAATACAATTGTTAACTTTGTCTGACATCGGTCTGAGGCAAGAAAAGTTTCCCCAACGGGGTACTTAGCTTTAAAGAAGACTTCGGTTTCCAAATTTTCGTAATTTCAGGAGCTGGCTGACCGGCACTTGCGAACTGCTTCTGCTTCGGGCACCGCGCGGCAAAAAAGACTGAAGAAAATGGCGTCGGCTGTATCTTATATACCCCTGTCGCACTGAGGTCAGGAAAGAAGGCGACAACAACCGACGCTGGACCTAGACTTTTGAATTCGGCCGACCGAGGACCCGCTTGACGGCAGGAGAACCCATCTGTAATGACTGCAGCTGTATGCACGATGAACATCAATACATTTCTTCCTTATCCTTTCGTTTTTGAGTGTGTGTGTGTGTGTGTGTGTGTGTGTGTGTGTGTGTGTGTGTGTGTATACTGGTAACAATACATTTCTTCCTTTTCGATTTGCGAGTGTGTGTGTGTGTGTATGTGTGCGCGAGCGTATGTGTACTAGTAACAATACATTTCTTCCTTATCCTTTTGTTTTGTGTGTGTGTGTGTGTGTGTGTGTGTGTGTGTGTGTATACTAGTAACAATACATTTCATCCTTGTGTGTGTGTGTGTGTGTGTGTGTGTGTGTGTGTGTGTGTGTGTATACTAGTAACAATACATTTCTTCATTATCCTTTTGTTTTGTGTGTGTGTGTGTGTGTGTGTGTGTGTGTGTGTGTGTGTGTGTGTGTGTACTAGTAACAATACATTTCTTCTTTATCCTTGTGTGTGTGTGTGTGTGTGTGTGTGTGTGTGTGTGTGTGTGTGTGTGTGTGTGTGTGTGTGTGTGTGTGTGTGTGTGTGTGTGTATGTGTGTGTGTGTGTGTATGTGAACTAGTAACAATACATTTCTTCCTTTTCGATTTGCGTGTGTGTGTGTGTGTGTGTGTGTGTGCGTGTGTATGTGTGCGCGAGCGTATGTGTACTAGTAACAATACATTTCTTCATTATCCTTTTGTTGTGTGTGTGTGTGTGTGTGTGTGTGTGTGTGTGTGTGTGTGTGTGTGTGTGTGTGTACTAGTAACAATACATTTCATCCTTGTGTGTGTGTGTGTCTGTGTGTGTGTGTGTGTGTGTACTAGTAACAATACATTTCTTCCTTATCCTTTTGTGTGTGTGTGTGTGTGTGTGTGTGTGTGTATACTAGTAACAATACATTTCTTCCTTTTCGATTTGCGAGTGTGTGTGTGTGTGTGTGTGTGTGTGTGTGCGTATTTGTACTAGTAACAATACATTTCTTCATTATCCTTTTGTTTTTTGTGTGTGTGTGTGTGTGTGTGTGTGTGTGTGTGTGTGTGTGTGTGTACTAGTAACAATACATTTCTTCCTTATCCTTTGTGTGTGTGTGTGTGTGTGTACTAGTAACAATACATTTCTTCCTTATCCTTTTGTTTTTGTGTGTGTGTGTGTGTGTGTGTGTGTGTGTGTGTGTGTGTGTGTGTGTGTGTGTACTAGTAAAGTACAGTTTTGTACCTACCATAAATGTAGATGTTCGAGTGCTAATACAGCTGCAGTCATTACAGATGGGTTCTCCTGCCGTCAGGCGGGTCCTCGGTCGGCCGAATTCCAAAGTCTAGGTCCGACGTCGGTTACTGTCGCTTTCTTTCCTGACGTCAGAGAGGCAGGGGTATATAAGACACAGCCGACGCCATTTTCTTCAGTCTTTCTTGCCCCAGATGTCAGGTGCCCCCAGTAAGAAGGCAATGCATAAATTATATTTATATACATGCAATGCAATATAATCAAAAATCAGTAGTTGCAAGCAAATATACCATAGAAGGACAACCCAATCAGGTTGTATGAAAAGGGGTTAGGCCCTAGGCTTTTACCAAGAGGGGAAGGAGGGAGGGTAAACTGTACGGCAGCTGTATTAGCACTCGAACATCTACATTTATGGTAGGTACAAAACTGTACTATGTTCATCGTGCATACAGCTGCAGTAATCACAGATGGGTAGAATCCCAAAGCTACGCACAGGGTGGTAGGCACTAGGTGGAAAGTACAGTTTTGTACCTACCATAAATGTAGATGTCCGATAGATATGCAACTGCAGTCATAACATATGGGTTGTCCTGCCTCAGGCAGCCCTCGGTCGGCCGGATTCCAAAGTCTGGGTCCGACGTCGGCTGATGTTGCATTTCTCTCCGACGTCAGAGTGGCTGGAGTATATAAGCATCAGCCGACGCCATCTTCTTCAGTGTTTCTTGCCCCAGATGCCAGGTGCCCTCCAAGGAAGGCTAAAATCAAATTTGTAAAACAAAAATAGGTTTCCAGACAAATAAGTAAGCAATAAACAGATACACCATAACAGATATCCCCAGCTAAGAATAACAGGGAGAGGAGTGGACCCAAGGCATAGAGGGGAAGGAGGAGGGAAAACCCGACTGCAGTTGCATATCTATCGAACATCTACATTTATGGTAGGTACAAAACTGTACTATGTCCTTCAAGAATGCAACTGCAGTCATAACATATGGGTTGAATACCATAGCTTAGCTCGGGGAGGTGGTATGCTCTAGGAAAAGGATGGTGTAGCTAGCAATCCCTGCAGGACTGCCGAAGCAAAGCCTGCTCTGGATCTGGAAAATAAAGGGAGGTTGTAGTGTTTGGAAAATGTATGCATGGAGCTCCATGTAGCAGCTTCTAGAATATCCTTTGTAGGCACCCCTCTTAAGAAGGCTGTGGAGGTGGCTGTAGCTCTGGTAGAGTGTGGTCTGATATTGGCTGGCACACTCTTTCCATGGAAGGAATAACAATATCTGATGCAATGTCCAATCCATTTTGAAATTGTCTGTTTGGAAATTGCTTTTCCCTGTACTCAGGAGCGTAAGCTACAAATAGCTGATCGGACTTCCTACTGATCTTGGTTCTGTCTAGATAGTAGCAAAGTTGTCTATGTATGTCCAAGGTATGCAACAGTCTTTCCCCTTTGTTTTCAGGACTGGGAAGAAAGTAGGCAGGTGAATTGCCTGATTTAGAGACCCTAGATACCACTTTGGCAGAAAGGAAGGATTGGTTCAAGGAGTCCCTGTCTCGGTGGAAGATTATGAAGGGTGGTATTGCCATTAGTGCCTGTAATTCTGAAACCCTTCTAGCTGAGGTAATGGCCAGCAGGAAAGCTGTCTTCCAGGACAGAAATTGTAAATCCGCTGAAGCTGCTGGCTCAAGGAGGTAGAGTCAATTCTTCTAACACAAAATTGAGATCCCAAGCTGGTACTGGTGCCTTTCTTGGAGGTTTTATATTCTTGATCCCTCTAAGAAATTGCCTTAGCAAAGAATGTGAGAACACAGGTGGGTCAGTGTTGTATCTAGCTGAGATAGCTGAAGCATGTATTTTTATGGAAGAGTATGAAAGTCCCTTATTTAGCAATTCTGCCAAGTACTCCAGAATGAGTGGAATGCTCAGTACTGATGCATCTTGACCCTTGATGGTATTCAAAATGCTGAAACGCTTCCATTTGGCTGAGTAAGCCCTTCTGGTGGATGGTCTGCGGGCTTCTGTTAGTATCCGCTGAACTTCCTTGGAGAGAGATAAATTGAGGTTATTTATGTGATCTTCCAAGCTGTTAGCTGTAGAGTCTGGAGGTTGGGATGAGCTGTCCTGAAGTTGTGTTGAGTCAACAGTTGAGGCCATTTGGGAAGGGCCCACGGTTTGTTGTGACATATGCTCCGTAGTAGTGGGTACCAGTGTTGTCTTGGCCAGTTCGGAGCTATTAGGATTCCCTTTGGCTGCTCTGCTTTGATCTTTAGTAACACTGTGGTCATCAGTGGCAGAGGTGGAAATGCATAGATGACTAGGGAGCTCCAGTTGAATGAGAGAGCATCTATCTTCCATGCTTGTGGATGATTTGTCCTTGAGCAGAACTTTTGTAGCTGATGATTGAGTTGGGAGGCAAATAGGTCTATGTCTGGCCTGCCCCATGCCGAGGTTAGTTGTGCAAAGATGTCTGGATGTAACCTCCATTCGTGTGGGTCTAGAAATTCCTGCTTAGACTGTCCGCCAGAACATTGTCTCTGCCTGGAACAAATTGGGACTGTAGCTGTATGTTCAGACTCAGTGATTTTTCCCAAAGATTCATTGTGAGCCTGCAAAGGGGGTAAGAGTGAGTACCTCCCTGCTTGTTTATGTACCACATCACAGTGGTGTTGTCTGTCCTTATTAGAAGGTGGCCTTGATGAAGTTGATGTCCAAAGGCCTCGATGGCATGCATTACTGCCAGCATTTCTTTTTGGTTGATATGCAGATGTTCTTCCTTTGGATTCCATTGTCCTTGAATGCATCTGCCCTCCATGTGCGCCCCCCATCCATGGTCTGAGTCGTCTGTGGTAATGGTCTGTGTTGTCTGAGGTTTTTTGAACGGCATGCCTGTATTTGACTGACTTGCTGAGGCCCACCATAGAAATTCCCTTTGTAGACATGGAATGAGTGGGATAATTGCTTCTAGGTTGTTGTTGTGCTGAGACCATAAGCTCTTTAGATACCATTGAAGTTTTCTCATGTGTAGTCTTGCTAGTGGGACCAGGAGAATGCAAGATGCCATGAACCCCAGGGCCTGTAGGAATCTCCTTGCAGTAATCTGGGAGAGTTTTGCTAAACTTTTGAAGTAATGAGTTAACTGCTCTTGCTTGTCTTCTGTCAGGTAAGCCATTTGAGAGGCTGTGTCTAGTTTGGCTCCTAAAAAAGTTATTTGCTGGGATGGTAGAAGTCTTGACTTTTGAAAGTTGACTGTGTATCCCAAAGCCTGTAGCAAGTGTATGACATAATTCAAGTTTTTTGTCAAGGTTAGTTCATTGTCCGCTTGTATGAGGCAATCGTCCAGGTAGGGGTAGATTTGAATCCCCTGGAGTCTGCAATGAGCAATTACTGATGCCAGGCATTTCGTGAATACTCTGGGCGCAGTAGATAAGCCAAAAGGCAATGCTGAGAATTGATAATGCTCTGGCCCTGCAAGAAATCTGAGGTATCTTCTGCAGCTGTGTCTGATAGGGACATGCAGGTATGCCTCCTTGAGGTCCAGAGTAATCAGCCAAGACCCCTTGCCCAGCATGGGAAGGAGCCGCTGTAAGGTCAGCATTTTGAACTTTGGTACTATGAGAAAAGTGTTTAAAGCGGACAAGTCCAGTATTGGTCTCCATTGATTTTGTTTTCTTGGAACAAGGAACAGTCTTGAGTAAAACCCCTGGCCTTGTTCTTGTTGAGGCACTTTTTCTATTGCTTTGATCTGAGCCAGCAGAGAAATTTGCTTGATAGCCTCTGCCTTTTGATTTTGTGGAAGATTTGGCATGCCTTGTTTTCTTGGTAAGGTATGAAAATAGAACCTGTAACCATGATCTATAATGTCCAATATCCATTTGTCTTTTATCAGTTTGTGCCAATTTTCTGAGAACAGAGATAACTTTCCTCCCAAAGGGGCTTGTTTTTGCTTCTTGGTCGGAGAAGTTAGAGTCAAGTCATTGAGATTGTCCCTGAGTGACAGGGAAACCCCTGTGTCACCTCTTTGGTTTGTTGGTTGCCATTGGCGTCCCCTGTAGGATCCTCTACATTGCCCTCTGCCACGGGCACACCTGTTCTTGCCCCTTTGAAATTTTTCAGGATTTGGGAATGACCAGTTTTTAGAAGAACAGTTCCTGCTGAACCTGGGGGGCTGAAACTGGAGAAAATCTTTGACTGTCTGAACTGACTTTGCTTTTTCTTCAATGGTCTTTAACACATCTTTAGCATGATCACCAAAAAGTTTGTTCTTTTCCAAGGGAGCATCCAGTAGCTTTGCCTTAACATGATCCGGTAAGGGTTGCTCTTTTAACCATGCATGTCTACACGAATGACCGCTCCTGTCATAGCTGCCCTACATGAAGCTTCCAATGCATCATATCCACACTGCAAAAATGATTACTAACCTGCTGAGAGTTATGAACAGCCTCCTGCAAAGACTTCCTATCTAAAGGTTCAGGAGAGGCTAATTTTTTCTGTAAATCATCCAACAGGGAATCCTGATATTGAAACATATGAAACAGACAATTGAGAGCTCTCATAGTTAAGGTAGTAGAGGTGTAAACCTTCTTCCCCCATCTCTCTAAGGACCTTGCCTCTCTGTCGGAAGGCAAAGGATTTTTGGAAGTGGTAGCAGAAACCCCCTTAGGCCCCTGGGAAATAGTTTCTAAGTCTACAGCATGGGCCCTAAAGAAATGAGAATGGGTTTCAGGGACCCTATAGTATCTGTCAGGCTTGACAGGAGCCGGGGGCAGAGAATCAGGGGTAGCACTGGAGTCAGAGTAAAGGTCATCCAACACATCAAGCACAGGAGGAATAGCTAAGGGTCTGTGTTGTGGCTTAAGGAAAGTTGAAGGCTTCCTGGAATCAGAAAATTCCTGACCTTGCCACTGGAAATGCTCCCTCATGGAATGCAGAACTTCCCAAAAGAAATATCCTCAGGAGGAGAGGAGGAATGGAGTCCTCTGCATCCGAATCCTCGAAAGTCTGAAAAGGGGTTCCTGGGATTGAAAGCACAGAGTCCCCAGAATCTTCATCTGAAGAAAGGGGGTCAGGTGGTTCAACCCTGGGCCTCTTATCAGGAGGAGGCTGGGATCCTCTCTCAGGATGGGCCTAGGAGCCTCTGATCATAGAAATTAGATCTGCGGCCAAGGACATGATTTGAGCTTCAGGGTTAGGCTGAGGCAAGGTTTTAGCAGAGTGATGCCTGGCCTGGCTTGCAGGCTTGGCCTGGCTTGCTGCCT
Organism: Protopterus annectens; assembly: GCF_019279795.1. Taxonomy (NCBI): domain Eukaryota; kingdom Metazoa; phylum Chordata; order Ceratodontiformes; family Protopteridae; genus Protopterus; species Protopterus annectens. The sequence continues at coordinate 9,252,860 of NC_056732.1, read as the reverse complement.
TAGCACGTGTGTAGGCCTTGATAGAAATAGACATGGGAGGCCTGGCAGCCCCACGTGCAGGGGTAACCTTATCCACAGCAATGGTCTCGGGCATTTCCTCGGTTACAGCATCCAGAGGAAAATCAATAATTGGCGTCGGTGTGGCCTCCGGTGTCGGAGGTATCGGTAGTGCAGTGTCTTCAGTTCCAAGCGGTGGAATAACCGCCTCAGAGGGAACTGGGGCACTCGCGGTAAGTTTTGGCGTGGAGTCGGGGGAAGTCGCGGGCCGAGGAGGTCGGTCCCGGTCTTTCCGTTTTTTAGAAATATGTGTAGCGGTTGTTCCGGCATAATGTAAGCAAACTTTTCGCCAAAAAAGTCTTCAGCGAACTCCGCCCGGCGCCTGAGAGTGCGCTTATTGAAGCGAGTACAGGCGGCACAGGCCGAGACGTCGTGGTCTGGGCCAAGGCAAGGGAGGCAGTAAGAATGAAAATCCTTATGAGGTATTTGTTTACCACAAGACAAACAATTATTTACTTTTTAATTTATTCTGACATCGGCTGAGGCAAGAAAAGGTCCCCAACGGGGTACTTAGCTTTTTTGATGTCTTTGGTTTCGAAGAATACAGGAGCTGACCGACCGGCACTTGCGAACTGCTTCTGCTTCAGGCACCGCGCGGCAAGAAAGACTGAAGAAGATGGCGTCGGCTGATGCTTATATACTCCAGCCGCTCTGACGTCGGAGAGAAATGAGACATCAGCCGACGTCGGACCCAGACTTTGGAATCCGGCCGACCGAGGGCTGCCTGAGGCAGGACAACCCATATTTTATGACTGCAGTTGCATTCTTGAAGGACATCTGGGATGAGCCAGAATGCCCTGCAACACAGCAGTGGCAAAGCCTGCTCTAGTTTTGGAATATAAAGGCAGGTGGTAGTGTTTTGTGAAGGTATGCACAGAACTCCAAGTGGCTGCCTCCAAAATATCTTTGGTAGGAACTCCTCTGAGGAAGGCTGTAGAGGTAGCTGTGGCCCTGGTGGAGGGGGATCTGATGCCTGTAGGGACAGATTTTCCATGATAGGTGTAACAAAACCGTATGCAGTGGCCTATCCATTTTGAAATTGTCTGTTAGGTAACTGGCTTCCCTTGAGCTCCTACAGCATAGGACACAAAAAGTTGTTCTGATTTCCTGAAAGGCTTTGTTCTGTCCAAATAATAACGTAGCTGTCTATGGATGTCTAAGGAGTGTAGCAGCCTTTCCCCTTTGTTTTGAGAATTGGGGTAAAAGGTAGGCAAGTGTATGGCTTGATTTAAAGCTACCCTGGATACCACTTTAGGCATAAATGACGGGTTGGTTCGAAGGGAAACCCTGTCCTGATGGAAGATGAGAAAAGGCTGCACAACCATGAGGGCTTGTAGTTCTGAAACCCTACGAGCTGAGGTAATGGCCAGAAGGAAAGCTGTTTTCCAGGACAAATATTGCAAATCTGTTGAGGCAGCTGGTTCAAAGGGAGGCAATGTTAATTTTTCTAAAATGTAATTAAGATCCCAGGCTGGCACTGGTTGTTTCCTTGGTGGTCTTATATTCTTAGCCCCTCTGAGGAGCTGTCTTAAGAGTGGGTGAGAGAATAAGGGTGGATCCGTGTTGAATTCTGCAGAAATGGCTGAGACATGGATTTTTATGGAGTAAAATGAAAGTCCACTGTTCATCAGCTCGGCTAGATACTGTAGTACCTGAGGCAAATTCAGTTTTCTAGAGTCCTGGCCTTTTTTCTCATTCCAAGAGCAAAACAGTTTCCATTTGGCGGAGTAAGCCTTTCTAGTAGATGGCCTTCTGGCCTCCAAAATGACATCCTGCACCTCTTTGGGGAGTAGGGTCTGTTGTGGTGTTAAGGAATTTTCCATGCAGCGAGATTGAGTGTTTTCAGCTGACTGTGAAGAGTTTTGTAGCTGTGCTGAGTCAGCAGAAGAGGCATTAGAGGTAGGGGCCAGGGAGGAGTATGTGTTAGGCTCCTCAGGAGTGGGTACCAGTGTTGTCTTGGCCAGTCTGGAGCAATCAGTATCATCTTCGGTCTGTCTGCTCTTGCTTTCAAGAGCACCTTGGGCAGAAGAGGCAGAGGTGGGAAAGCGTAAACTGTCCATGCTGTCCAACTGAATGAAAGGGCGTCCACTCTCCAGGCCTTTGGATGAAAGGTCCTTGAACAAAACTTTTCCAATTGATGATTCCTGTGTGAGGCGAAGAGATCGAGGTCTGGCCTCCCCCACGCTTGGATTATCTTTGTAAACACTTGAGGATGCAACTTCCATTCGTGTGGATCTGTCATATTTCTGCTTAGATGGTCTGCCAGCGTGTTTTCCAAACCTGGCATGTACTGTGCTTGAAGTTCGATTTGCCATTCCAGAGCCAAGTTCAAAGTGTCATGGCTAGTCTGCACAGGGGGTATGAATATGTTCCTCCTTGTTTGTTTATGTACCACATTACTGTGGTGTTGTCTGTTCTTATCAATAATTGTCCTGGATGCAGGAGGTCCTTGAAAGCTGTAATTGCATTTACCACTGCTAGCATTTCTTTTTGATTGATGTGAAGGTGCTTTTCCTTTTGGGACCATTTGCCCTGAATGCACCTGTCTGTCATGTGCGACCCCCAGGCGTAATCTGAGGCGTCTGTTGTGATGACATGATTTGCTTGAGGCTTGCAGAATGGGAGACCTGTGTTTGTTTGACATGCTTGGGCCCATCATAGAAATTCCTTTTGCAAACATGGAATTATTGGTATTATTGTTTCGAAACTGTGGCTATGTTGAGACCATAGGTTTTTTAGGTACCATTGAAGTTTCCTCATATGCAACTTTGCACATGGGATTAAAAGAATGCAAGATGCCATGAAGCCCAGAGCCTGCAGGATTTTCCTTGCAGTAAGCCTGGTACAGTTTGCTAGTATTTTGAAGTACTGAGTTAGTTGCCCCTGTTTTTCTGGCGTAAGATAGGCCATCTGGGTGTTTGTGTCCAAGTTGGCACCCAGGAAAGTTATTTTCTGAGATGGTGTTAGCCTGGATTTCTCTTTGTTGATTGTGTATCCCAGAGAATTCAGTAACCGTGTTGCATAAGCCAGATGATCCAGAAGTATGTGCTTGCTGTCTGCTTGGATCAGGCAGTCGTCCAAATAAGGGTAAATTTGTATCCTTTGAAGTCTGCAGTAGGCAATTACTGATGCCAGGCATTTCGTGAATACTCTGGGCACAGTAGATAAGCCAAAGGGCAATGCTGAGAATTGATAGTGGATTGAACCTGCAAGAAATCTGAGGTATCTTCTGCAGCTTTGTCTGATTGGGACATGCAGGTATGCCTCCTTGAGGTCCAATGTTACCAGCCAAAACTCCTTGCCCAGCATGGGAAGAAGCTGCTGTAAAGTACAGTTTTGTACCTACCATAAATGTAGATGTCCGAACTGGATAGCATCTGCAGTCATAACAAGTGGGTTGTCCTGTCGTCAGGCAGCCCTGCAGTCGGCCGGATTCCAAAGTCCGGGTCCGGCTTCGGCTGATGTCGCACTCCACCCGACGTCATCTCTGTTGGTCTTCGGGTATAAAAGCATCAGCCGACGCCATTTTCCTCAGTGTTTCTTGCCCCAGATGCCAGTAGCCCTCTTGCAGGCTAAAATTTGGATAGATGCCAATGTTTCCAAATAGATAGAGGTAAACACAGCAATAAGCATATATGTACATATATACAAACAAATACACCATGAAAGACTCCCCCCAACAGCTAGCTATTAGGAGGGTAAACACCCTAGGAGTACCACAGAGGGGAAGGAGGGGGGGTAATCCTGACTGCAGATGCTATCCAGTTCGGACATCTACATTTATGGTAGGTACAAAACTGTACTATGTCCTTCATGGATGCATCTGCAGTCATAACAAGTGGGTAGAATACCATAGCCAACTGGGGAGGAGGATAAAAGTAGATTATGGTGTGTTTAGGATCCCTTGCAGTACAGCAGTGGCAAACCCTGCTCGGGATCTGGAATATAGAGGCAAATTATAATGCTTGGCAAATGTATGCACGGAGGTCCAAGTAGCCTCAATAATGTCTTTGGTTGCCACTCCTCGTAAGAAGGCTGTGGTAGTGGCTGTTGCCCTTGTAGAATGAGGTCTTATGTTCTGTGGAATTGGTTTTCCATGGAAGGAGTAACAGTATCGTATGCAATTTCCTATCCATTTGGAGATTGTCTGTTTGGAAATAGCTTTTCCTTCCCTTCCTGTTGCATAGGCTACAAAAGTTGGTCAGTCTTTCTGCTATTTTTGTTCTGTCCAAGTAGTAGCGTAGCTGTCTATGTACATCCAAGGTATGCAGTATTCTTTCCCTCTGTTTTGTGGGTTGGGAAAGAAGGTAGGTAGGTGGATTGCCTGGTTTAAAGACACTCTGGATACCACCTTGGGCATAAATGTAGGATTAGTCCTCATGGACACTCTATCTTGGTGGAAGATTAGGAAGGGTTGCACTGCCATTAAGGCCTGTAGTTCTGAAACCCTCCTTGCTGAAGTAATTGCCAGTAGGAAAGCAGTTTTCCATGACAGGTGTTGTAGGTCTGCTGTTGCTGCTGGTTCAAAGGGTGATAGTGTCAACTTTTCTAGCACAAAGTTTAAATCCCAAGCTGGTAATGGTGGTTTCCTTGGAGGTTTTACATTCTTGATTCCTCTGAGGAACTGCCTGAGCAAAGGGTGTGAAAAACAGGTGGATCAAAGCTGTATTCTGCTGAAATAGCTGATGCATGTATCTTGATGGAGGAGTAGGACAGGCCTGAATGAAGAAGTTCGCCAGATACTCCAGAATGTTAGGCATATCTATGTTTGACACATCTTTTCCTCTTTCCGTACTCCAAATGACAAACCTTTTCCATTTTCCAGCATAGTTCCTTCTTGTTGAAGGTCTGCGTGCTTCAAGAATAATGTCTTTAACTCTTTGGGAAAGTTCTGGATTAGCTGCTGCTATGTGATGTTCCATGCAGTCAGTTGCAGCGTTTTAGGTTTGGATGTATGATGCTGTAGTTGTTCTGAGTTAACATCAAAGGCATCAGGGTATTGGCCACATATTGTTCGAGACATGCTCTTCAGTAGTGCGTACCAGTGTTGTCTTGGCCAGTTTGGAGCTATCAGGATTATCCTTGGACGTTCTTCCTTGATTTTTAGTAGTACCTTGTGTATCAAAGGAAGAGGTGGGAATGCATATGCTGTTAGGCCTTTCCAGTTGAAGGAGAGTGAGTCCACTTTCCATGCTAGTGGGTGGAATGTCCTTGTGCAGAATTTTTGAGCTGGTGATTGAGAGGTGATGCGAATAGGTCTATCTGTGGCATTCCCCATTTCTTTGAGATGGTCTTGAAGATGTCCGGTGCAGCTTCCATTCGTGGGCATCGAAGTGGTTCTGCTTAATATGTCTGCTAGAGTATTGTCTTTCCCGGTACAAATATTGCCTGTAACTGAATGTTGTAGCTGAGTGCCACGGTCCACAGCTCAAGGTCATTCTGCATAGGGGTATGAATGAGTGCCTCCCTGTTTGTTGATGTACCACATGACTGTGGTGTTGTCTGTCCTTATCAACTGGCCCTCTTTGAGAAATGGTTTGAACTTTTGGATTGCCAGTTTTACTGCCAGCATTTCTTTTAGATTGATGTGCAGGTGAAGTTGATCCTGTGTCCACAATCCTTGCACGCATTTGTCCAGCATGTGGGCCCCCATCCTAGGTCTGAAGCGTCTGTTGTGATGGTCTGGCTTGGTTGACATCTGCGAAAGGGTAGGCCTGGGTTTGACTGGCATGCCTGAGCCCACCATAGGAACTCCTGTTTTAAGCATGGAATTAGTGGGATTTCTGTTTCTAGACTGTGTCTGTGTTGGGACCATAAATTCTTTAGGTACCACTGTAGTTTCCTCATATGTAGTCTGGCAAATGGGACCAAGATTATGCATGATGCCATGAAGCCCAAGGCCTGCAGAACTTTTCTTGCTGTTAACTTGTTCAGTTTTGTTAGTGCCAAGAAGTAAAGAGGAAGTTCTTTTTGTTTTTCTGTAGTCAGGAATGCCATTTGTTGTACTGTGTCCAATTCCGCACCCAAGAATGTCCTTGTTTGGGATGGTATCAGCCTTGACTTTTGTAAATTGACTGTGTATCCCAGTCCTTGTAGCAAGTAAATGACCCTTTGTAAATCTGTTGTCAGCTTGCTTTTGTTGTCCCCTTGTAGCAGGCAGTCGTCCAGGTATGGGTAAATTTGAATTCCCTGTAGTCTGCAATGTTGGATTACTGATGCCAGGCATTTTGTGAATACTCTGGGCGCAGTAGATAAGCCAAAGGGCAATGCTGAGAATTGATAGTGCTCTGATCCTGCAAGAAATCTGAGGTATCTTCTGCAGATTGGTCGAATGGGGACGTGCAGGTATGCCTCCTTGAGATCTAGAGTTACCAGCCAAGACTCCTTGCCCAGCATGGGAAGAAGTTGCTGTAGGGTCAGCATTTTGAATTTTGGGACAATGATGTATGTATTTAAGGTGGACAGGTCGAGAATTGGTCTCCAACTTTTTCCTTTCTTGGAACTAGGAATAGTCTGGAGTAGAACCCTTTCCTTGTTCTGCTGTTGGCACTCTTTCCACAGCTCTCATGTTTGCTAACTCCATTATCTGGCGTAGAGCCTCTGTTTTTGATTTGGAGGTAGATTTGGCATTCCTCTTTTGACTGGTAAAGTGTGGAAGTGAAACCGTAACCTTGATATATGGTTTGTAAAATCCACTTGTCTTTTGTTATGTAGTGCCAGTTCTTTGAAAATAAGGTTAACTTTCCGCCTAGAGGAGCTGCTATTTGTTCCCTGGTAGGCGGATTTAAGATTAAGTCACTGTGGTTGTGCTGATGTAGTGGCAGTGGCTGTGTCTGTGCCTCTGTTGTTACCTTGCCACTGTCGCCTCTGTAGGCACCTCCTCTGGATTGGTTTCTGCCTCTGGAACGTCTATTCCTGCCCCTTTGAAATTTTGTGGAGTCAGGAAAGGACCAATTTTGGCAGGCCAGTTCCTGCTAAACCTTGGGGTTGAACCTGCAAGAAATCTTTAACAGTTTGAACAGATTTTGCCTTTTCTTCCATTTTCTTCATAACCTGCTGGGCAGGTGTACCAAACAAACTTGTCTTGTCCATAGGAGCATCTAGCAACTTAGCTTTAACATGATCTGGTAAAGCTTGTTCCTTTAGCCATGCATGCCTTCTTATCACTGTGCCTGTCATGGCTGATCTAAATGAAGCCTCCAGTGCATCATAGCCACATTTTAAGGAATGGTTGCTAACCTGTTGTATGTTATTTATCATCTCTAATACATATTTCTTATCAAGAGATTCATCAGTGGTTAGTTTTTTAGTTAACTGATCAAGCATAAACTCTTGGTATTGTATCATGTGAAACTGACAGTTTAAAGCTCTAGCTGAGAGAGTAGCTGAAGTGTAGACCTTTTTACCCCATCTGTCTAGTGACCTTGCTTCCCTTTCAGAAGGAATAGGGTTTTTAGCTGTGGTCGCGGCTACTGCCTTGGGACCCTGGGATATAGTTTCTGGGTCTGCAAGTGGGCCTTGTAAAGGTGGTGATGAGTATCTGGCACCCTGTAAAATCTGTCTGGTTTGGCAGGGGCTGGGGTAAAGAATCTGGAGCGGAGCAAACATCATTGAAAGCATCATCCACCACAGAGAGAACAGGAGGTATAGCTAAGGGCCTGTGCTGTGGGAGGTGCAGAAAGGTCCTAAGTCTTTTCTGGAGTCTGAAAAATCCTGTTGCTGCCATTGGAACTGTTCTCGCATGGCATGCAAGGTTTCCCCAAAGGAGAATTCTTCTGGTGGGGAAGCAGCTGGAATGGATTCTTCAGCATCAGAATCTTCAAAATTGGAAAAGGGAGCCTCAGGCTGGTCAGTTATGTCTGATTCATCAGCAGAATCATCAGAAGACACTGGCTCAGGGGCTCTGCCCTAGGTCTCTTCTCTGGGGGCTGAGAGGCCCTGTCTGGGTGAGATTGAGATCCTCTAATTAAAGAAATTAAATCTTCTGCCAAAGAAAGCATTTGAGAACTAGAAGAGGGCCTGGATGTGGGGGTTTAACAGGCACTGTTTTAGTAGTCTTGGCTGCTTTAGCCCTGGCGAAGGCCTTAATGGACATGGCAGCTGGAGGCCTAGCAGCACCACGTGCTGGGGTAGAGACATCCAAGGGGATGGTGTCTGATAAGTCAACCACCGTAGTGGGTAAAATTTCTGAGGTCGATTCAAGAGTTGTAGCAGGGGCCTCAGTTGTAAGAATAGGTTCAGCTGTACTTTGAGCAGTTTTCTCGGTTTCGCGGAACCGAGACACTCATGATTTGCTTTACCGTGGTTTCGCCGAAACCGCGGACCGCGAATGTCGGTCTTTATCTTTGCGTTTTGGGGTAGTCGGAGGATCCGACGGCATAATGTACGCAAAATCAGAACCGAAAAACTGTTCTGCAAACTCCGACCGACGCCTAAGCCGTCGGTTGAAAGAGGCACAGGCCGAACAGGCTGCTACGTCGTGGGCTGGGCCTAAACAAGGCAGACAGTAAGAGTGGAAATCTTTATGAGGTATTTGTTTCCCACAGGTTAAACAATTGTTAACTTTTTCTGACATCGGCTGAGGCAAGAAAGAGTCCCCAACGGGGTACTTAGCTTTAGAAGTCTTCGAAGTAGTATTCGGTAGAAGTAATCTCTGGATCCGACCGACCGGCACTTGCAAACAGCTTCTGCTTCGGGCGCCACGCGGCAAGAAAGACTCAGGAAAATGGCGTCGGCTGATGCTTTTATACCCGAAGACCAACAGAGATGACGTCGGGTGGAGTGCGACATCAGCCGAAGCCGGACCCGGACTTTGGAATCCGGCCGACTGCAGGGCTGCCTGACGACAGGACAACCCACTTGTTATGACTGCAGATGCATCCATGAAGGACATTGTGAGCATCTTGAATTTTGGTACGAGTAAGAATGTGTTTAGGATGGATAAGTCCAAAATGGGTCTCCAGTCGGTTCCTTTCCTTGGTACCAGAAATAGCCTGGAATAAAAACCTTGACCTTGTTCGTGAGTAGGTACCTCTTGAATAGCTTTCATGTCTATGAGCTTTGAAATTTGTAGTTGTGCCTCTGCCCTTTGATTGTGTGGCAGGTTTGGCATGCCTCTCATTTTTGGAAGAGTGTGAAAATGAAATCTGTAGCCTCTGTCTATAACGTCCAGGATCCATTTGTCTGTTGTGACAATATGCCAATTTCTTGTAAATAATACTAGCTTTCCTCCTAAGGGTGCTGCCAGCTGAGACTTGCTTGGCATGGAAAGGAGGAAGTCATTGGGTTTGTTTCCTATATTGTTGTGCACTGTCTTCGCCACCTCTTGGTGCTGGAGTTTGCCATTGCCTGCCTCTATATGATCCTTGTGATTGTCCTCTGCCCCTTGTGCGCCTGTATCTACCTCTTTGGGGCTTGTCCGTGGCTGGAAAGGACCAGTTTTTAGAAGGCCAATTTCTGCTAAAACGCGGTGGTTGAACCTGTAGAAAAGCTTTGACAGATTGCATAGATTTGGCTTTTTCTTCCATTTTCCGTAGTATCTCCTCAGCATTAGTACCAAATAGCACATCCTTTTGTAAAGGAGCATCTAGTAGTTTAGCTTTCACATGATCAGGCAAGATTTGTTCCCTAAGTCATGCATGTCTACGAATGACTGATCCTGTAACAGCAGCTCTACTTGAGGCCTCTAGGGCATCATAGCCACATTGTAAGGTGTGCTTACCCACTTGTTCTGCACTATGCATCATATCCTGCAACTCCTTCAAATCTGGTTGTTCAGGTTGAGACATTTTATTTCTTAATTGTGATAACAGAAACTGCTGATATTTAAGCATATGAAACTGACAATTTAAGGCCTTCATGGCTAGGGTGGCCGAGGTATATACCTTTTTTCCCCACCTTTCTAAGGATCTTCACTCTCTTTCGGAAGGTAGTGGATTCTTAGCAGTAGAGGCTTTCATTCCCTTGGGGCCTTGAGAAATGGTTTCAGGGTCAGCATTATGGCTTTTGTAAAGAAATTGATGAGAGTTAGGAACTCTGTAGTACCTATCAGGCTTGACTGGGGCAGGAGGCAGGGAATCCGGATTAAGGCAAGCCTCCGAATAAACATCATCAAGTATGTCCAAGACAGGAGGTATCGCCAGAGGTCTGTGTTGAGGTAACAAAAGAAATTCCCTAAGTCTTTTCTTGGAATCAGAAAAGTCTTGGCCTTCCCAATGGAAGTGTTCCCTCAAGGTGTGCAAGGTTTCCCCAAAGGAAAAATCCTCAGGAGGAGATACAGAAGGAATGGACTGCTCTGCATCAGAATCTTCAAAGGGGGAGTAAGAGTGTTCCTCTACATCAGAATGATCTGAAAAAATGGAGCCCTGATCAGAAGAGGGAGAATCTTCCTCCACTCTGGGTCTCTTGTCTGGAGGGGGTTGGGAACCCCTGATAAGAGTAATTAAATCCTCAGCCATTTTAAGCATCTGCTTTTTAGGCATGGGGCCTGGAGATGGGCCCTGTGCAACAGGCCTCTTGGGATGCCTGGCTGATTTGGACTTAGTAAAGGCCTTAATGGAAAAGGAAGATGAGGGTCTAAAGACACCATGGGTGGAAGTGGACCTGTCCACATTAGGAGGCTCAACGCTCACAGTGACTTCGGTGGTTATAGTCTGGGTATGGGCCGAGGTACCTGCGGTCTCGGTTACAGAAGACACCACCAAAGAAGTGCCGTCGGTAGTCAGGGACTGCATAGGCGTCTCGCTGAGAACCGGACCACGTGTAGCCGGTTTTGGCGTGGTGTCGGTGGGGACCGCGGACCTCGCATGTTGGTCCTTGTCCTTGCGTTTTTTGGACAAAACGGTAGTCGGAGTCTCCGACGACATTTTATAATCAAAGGCTTTACCAAAAAAGTGTTGGTCGAACTCCGCCCGACGCTTAATAGTGCATTTATTGAAAGTAGCGCAAAAGCGACAGCCCGAGACGTCGTGGTCTGGGCCTAAACAAGGTATGCAGAGGGAATGGAAATCCTTATGTGGTATTTGCTTCCCACAACAAATACAATTGTTAACTTTTTCTGACATCGGTCTGAGGCAAGAAAAGTTTCCCCAACGGGGTACTTAGCTTTAATGAAGACTTCGGTTTCCCATTTTTCGTAAATTCAGGAGCTGGCCGACCGGCACTTGCGAACTGCTTCTGCTTCGGGCACCGCGCGCCAAAAAAGACTGAAGAAAATGGCGTCGGCTGTGTCTTATATACCCCTGCCTCACTGACATCAGGAAAGAAAGCGACAGCAACCGACGCCGGACCTAGACTTTGGAATTCGGCCGACCGAGGGCCCGCCTGACGGCAGAGAACCCATCTGTGATTACTGCAACTGTATGTACGATGAACATCAATACATTTCTTCCTTATTCTTTTGTTTTGTGCGTGTGTGTGTGTGTGTGTGTGTGTGTGTGTGTGTGTGTGTACTAGTAACAATACATTACTTCCTTGTCCTTTTGTTTTGTGTGTGTGTGTGTGTGTGTGTGTGTGTGTGTGTGTACTAGTAACAATACATTACTTCCTTGTCCTTTTGTTTTGTGTGTGTGTGTGTGTGTGTGTGTGTGTGTGTGTGTGTGTGTGTATACCAGTAACAATACATTTCTTCCTTATCCTTTTGTTTTGTGCGTGTGTGTGTGTGTGTGTGTGTGTGTGTGTGTGTGTGTACTAGTAACAATACATTACTTCCTTGTCCTTTTGTTTTGTGTGTGTGTGTGTGTGTGTGTGTGTGTGTGTGTGTGTGTGTGTGTGTGTACTAGTAACAATACATTGCTTCCTTATCCTTTTGTTTTGTGTGTGTGTGTGTGTGTGTGTGTGCGTACTAGTAACAATACACTGCTTCCTTATCCTCAATAGTCCACTTTGTCATCTCTATGCCTCTTCCCTGACCTGTCAGTTTTTGTGGACTCCTTTTTCCTTTTACCACGGTGGGGTCCACCTTCAAATATGGATTACAATGAGGATGGAGATTTTTGACAAAGTAGGGATAAATAAAAACAAAAATATTAACACTGATAACATCTGCTACTTCAGAATATATCTAAAGGTAGAAAACTAATCGAGGGCAATTTGAAGAAATCCTTAGCAATAACTTGGGAAATGTCACGAAAAGTACTAAAAGAAAGTTTGTAAATAAAAGTTATATTTGTTATTGTGTCATGAGGGAAAATAGCATACATTAACAAGTGTACATTAATCCTACCCTGAAACAAACACCGGATGTTAAAACAAAGAAATATTTCACTTTAGAGAAAAAGTTATTACTGTGAAGGTAATGTCATCTACTGCTGGATTCAGCTTTTTTTTTTTTAATTCACACAATTCTGACTAACAAATGAACAAGTATTACTTTTTCACAGTTTTATTCATGCTGTTCTGGCTTTTTTTTTTTTTTTAATTCACGCAATTCTGACTACCAAATGGACAAGTATTACTTTTTCAGTTTTACTGATGCTGTTCTGTCCTTTTTTTTTAATTCACACAATTCTGACTACCAAATGGACAGGTATTACTTTTTATAGGTTCATAGGTTGATACTAGGCTATCTGCCCTAGGGCATTTATAAGCCTAGCCAGAGTATGTTTGGCTTTCGCCACCGTTTTAGATTAGTTGACTGTGCGTCTGTATAGTAGGTCACAGAAGGTAGCCCTTTTAAGGTTTGTTTACTGTACCTCTGTCAAGCAGCGACACAGAAGAGATCCCAGGGGTAAACTTACGATCTCCCATCCATTCGTCAAGATTCCTCTTGAAGAGGGTCAGTGAGGGTCTCTGCCTGACATGGATTGGGACTTTGTTCCAAAGTGAGGGGAGCCTCTGGGATATGAATCTGTCCCTCCAGCATGTCCTATTTATTTCTGTGCTGAGGTTCAGGGGAGCGTGTAGCTCTAAGGGATTTAGATTTCCTGAGGTGAAGCATGTCCATTAATTCTGGGTTGGACATGGCTTTATACGTCAGACACAGATCGCCTCTGAGTAGTGATGCGCAACTGAGTAGAGCTGGTGTTTCTTTAGCCTCACAGTTTTATTCATGCTGTTCTCGGTATTATACGTGTAGAATTTTGTCTATCACAATTCAGTGTTACTTTGTTTTGTTCTGCTTTTGTTTGCAAAAGTTCTAGTATTGCTTTAAAAGCTATAAAAGTGCCTGGGATCCATCAAACTAACCTACAAGTTGATCGACTAGAGCAGCACAAGGCACGGCTCTGCTCAGACAGCCAACCACTTCGCCTTGGGGGTACTCACTGAGTTGAAGGCCTCCTAACAACCTAAATCAACTCCTGATAACATCTGGTACACCTGCAAGGAAAAGGAAGACTACAAGAGGGGCAAGTTATCAACCCAACCAATAGGGACAGACCCTAAACTAGGACTGAAAAAAGGTTTCGATACTATAAATGACCAAGTGTGAAACCATCAGCCACTGAGGGGTGAAAAAATGAGTTTTGGTCTCCTCTTCATCAAAAGTAAAGGAAGGAAAAACAAAAATGAGGCCGAAGGGGCTACTGCATTCTTCAAAGTGACCAACAGGTCGTGCTCCAGAATACTCCACTTCAGGAAAAATCCCAAGTAGTCTTCGTTCTGAGTTCACAACTCGAAGAGAGGGTTGCAGCAGCAGCTCATAAAATCTACCAGCTTCAACTAAATAGAGTTGTGAACTGTTAACACAGTAATGTCCCCTAGCTACGCCCAAACGTCAAACAAACACTGCCTCTCCGAATAACAGGATACAAACTTGTGACCCACCCTTCTGGTTTGTTTAGATACTAATGAATTGACCAGATGCCTGACCAGAGAAAAAGAATGACTGAAAGCAGCTGTTTCTCCAAGTTCTTCAGTGTCAGGAAAAACTGCCTTGAGCTCCAAATTGATGTGAAGCTCCTTCTTCAGGGAATATAACATCCCCTTCAGAGAGCGGGAGGCTATGTGAGCTCTCTACCCTACAAGGTAAGTGTCTGTTATCAGATTTTGAGAAATGTGTGGCTGCAGCAAAGGAACACCCACCTAAAATTTGGCAGGGTCAGTCGACTAACCCAGGGCCTGTCAACAGATGTTATAAGGTCTGTGAGCTCATGGTTGCCCTGAAGCCTCTGACAAATTTTCACAGTCCACTGCAACAAACACAGTTACCGTGGGGTGTAAAAAGCACCAGTGCACTGCAAAAACTGCAGTCTATGATGTGTAAAAACCACCATACGGTGTAAAAAAAGTCTATGATGTGTAAAAACCACCATACGGTGTAAAAAAAAGTCTCTGATGTGTAAAAACCACCATACGGTGTAAAAAAAAAGTCTCTGATGTGTAAAAACCACCATACGGTGTAAAAAAAGTCTCTGATGTGTAAAAACCACCATACGGTGTAAAAAAAGTCTATGATGTGTAAAAAGCACTACTGGGTTGTCAGCGATCTTAAAAGGTGTAGCAAAATCCCAAGCCTGGGCTCTGAGCTGCATTCTCACTCAGAATGCCAAAGGCAAGATGAGACAGAAGAGCGTAGAGTTTTGTCTTAATTCCTTCTGAGCAGGGAACAGAAATTACTACTTTTAATTTATAGTCATTCCTCAGTGACTGTATCCAAGGAAGCAGCCATAAAAGTGCCGCTTCCATAAAGTCTCTAGATGAGGTTACTACAAGTAAATCATTCAGGTATAACACCAGCAGGAGTTTCTGCTATTGTAAGGATTCCTTTAAGGGCCTTGTTGAGCGAAATTAGTGATGACGATAGCCCAAACAGGAATGCTTTAACTCTCTTCTAGAACTGAAGCCCACCAATGGTGAAACTGAGTTATCACCTCAGTGGAATCCAAATATTCATGTGCTAAAAGGAATCCATCATGTCCACTAACAAAAACTAGGCACCCAAATGCTCCCCTGCAGGCTGAGCACTTAAAACCAAAGGTTTGGATGTGCACGTTAAAGTTGCTGAGATCCAGAATGGAATCGAAGTTATCCATCCAGTCAAGACAATAAAAACAGATTCTCCCAAGCTGGCAGTTAGTACACAGGATTAAGGCTATGGCATGTTAACAGTCAAAGCTGGCAGGTACTACAGACGATTAAGGCTACGGCACGTGAACAGTCCAAGTTGGCCGTTACAGAAGATTAAGGCTACGGCACGTGAACAGTCCAAGTTGGCCGTTACAGAAGATTAAGGCTACGGCATGTGAACAGTCCAAGTTGGCAGTTACTATGGAGGATTAAGGCTATCGCAAGTGAACAGTCCAAGTTGGCAGTTACTACGGAGGATTAAGGCTATCGCAAGTGAACAGTCCAAGTTGGAAGTTACTACGGAGGATTAAGGCTATGGCACATGAACAGTCCAAGTTG
Organism: Protopterus annectens; assembly: GCF_019279795.1. Taxonomy (NCBI): domain Eukaryota; kingdom Metazoa; phylum Chordata; order Ceratodontiformes; family Protopteridae; genus Protopterus; species Protopterus annectens. Next base: position 9,237,458 of record NC_056732.1, on the reverse strand, counting down.
GCAGTTACTGCGGAGGATTAAGGCTATGGCACATGAACAGTCCAAGTTGGCAGTTACGGAGGATTAAGGCAATGGCACATGAACAGTCCAAGTTGGCAGTTACTACGGAGGATTAAGGCTATGGCACATGAACAGTCCAAGTTGGCAGTTACTACGGAGGATTAAGGCTATGGCACGTGAACAGTCCGAGTTGGCAGCTACGGTGAATTAAGGCTACGGCACGTGAGCAGTCCAAGTTGGCAGTTACGGAGGATTAAGGCTACGGCACGTGAACAGTCCAAGCTGACAGTTACTACAGAGGATTAAGGCTATGGCATGTGAACAGTCCAAGCTGGCAGTTACTACGGAGGATTAAGGCTACGGCACATGAACAGTCCAAGTTGGCAGTTACTACGGAGGATTAAGGCTATGGCACATGAACAGTCCAAATTGGCAGTTACTACGGAGGATTAAGGCTACGGTATGTGAACAGTCCAAGTTGGCAGTTACTACGGAGGATTAAGGCTACGGCATGTGAACAGCCGAAGTTGGCAGTTACGAAGGATTAAGGCAGCATGTTTTGGAAAGAAGCCTTCTTGGGGGCACTGCCTTTAGACCAAACTTTCTAACATATGTTCCTAAACCTACAGCTCCAACTCCCACCAAACATCTAGTTATAGGACATCCAGGAAATGTCTGATGTCTACAATCTGAGAAACAAGCCCTGCCACAAGATGACTCAGTCAGGGTCTGCGGTCTAGACCACATAACACAAACGCCAGTCCTGACAGCCAGTAACTTATTACTGGAAGACTCAAGCCTGGATCCCTGGACCAAGTTGATCATCAGGTGGAGGGGTGGCACAAGAACCTGAGACATGCCTCAGGGCAGAAGACAAGGGCTCACATACTCCAACCCCTGGGGTGGCACAAGAACCTTGAGACATGCCACAGGGCAGAAGATAAGGGCTCACACCCTAATAATGGGTGATTTCAATTACCCCACCATTAATTGGGAAAACTACTCGTACCCAGGAGCCATAGTCAAGTCCCCAAATGATGTGGACATCCTACAGAAGGGCCTCACTGTGACAGATGCCTGGTGTCAGAGGCATGGCCTCAAGCTCAATGCCAAAAAGTGCACTGTCATCTCCTTTGGTAAAAACTCTGTACCCATGAACTTCCACATAAACGGCAGTCTACTTAATGCTGAATTTCTGAGACCTTGGGACCCCTGGTGGACAGTAGTCTCTCCTTTGATAATCACATCACCACAATAGTCAGGAAATCCTTCTATGTGGCACACCTCATCACAAAAGGGTTCTCGTCCAGGAAAAAAGAGGTCAGTGTTCCCCTCTACTCGGCACTCATTAGACCCAACGCCCCTTTTGGAATGTACCTCACAAGACATCTGCAGCAGTTGGAAAGGCCACAGAAGTACCTCACAAAGAGGATTACTGGCCTCAAACAAATGCCCTACACTGACAGTCTCAAAAAACTCCAGCTTTACTCTGTAGCATATCGCCTTCTCTGAGGAGATCTCTGCCTAACATATAAAGCTATGTTAAACCCAGAGCTGTTGGACATGCTACACCTAAAGAAATCCCAATCACTCTGAGATGCACGCTCTAGGGCTCTAAACCTTGTCACCACAATAAACAGGACATGCTGGAGGGATAAATTCCTGTCCCAGAGACTTCCTATACTCTGGAACAAGCTACCCATCTATGTCAAAGTTCCTCATTAGCACTCTTCATGAAAAATCTTGAGTCAATGGGAAATAGAAAATATACCCTGGGGATCACGTCTGTGGCTCTGCTCGACAGGGGCACAAGAAATTAACTTTCTGGGTGGCGTAAGCCAGGGAACCTTGTTGGCTAGGCTTACTTAGGCCCTTGTACCTACCTATGAACATACTCCAACCCCTATGTCCACAACTAAAGACGAAGCCCAGCTCAGAATCTCACCTTCTTAGTCAAGGATGACCCTACCACATCTGCCTGGTCCAAGGGACCACAAGAGTGACAGACTCATTTCACAAATGCCAAACAAAGACCAGCTGTGGTTAAGTTCCAATTTATGCATGCAGCTGCGAGGGCCAACTATAAAAACTGAAATCAGAACTGTGTGTATACAAGTATATTAAAAACTGAAATCAGAACTGTGTGAGCACAAGTATATTAAAAACTGAAATCAGAAAATACAGTTGTGTACACTTACCATAAATATAGATGTTGGAGTGTATTCACTGTTGCAGTCATCACATTTGGGTTATCCCTGCCAGGGTAGCCATCGGTTGTCCCAAAATACCAGAGTCCTAGTATTTCTGTGTCAGTTGCTGTCGCTTCAGGACTGACATCAGGTCATCAGTAGTATAAAGTAAGGCAGCTGATGCCATTACAACAGTTTTTCTTGCCCTATCGGGAGTCCCCAAGTGGGAGCCAGGTTCTGGTGGAAGAACCCCACTAGTAGAAAGTAAATATCAACATGTTCCTTGTAAGGAGAGTGAAGAAAGAAGAGGGGGGTGGAGGGAGGGAGGGAAACCAGGACTGCAACAGTGAATACACTCGAACATCTACATTTATGGTAAGTGTACACAACTGTACTATGTTCTTTGTGTTTCACTGTTGCAGTTATCACATTTGGGTTGATTCCCAAAGCTGAGGAAAAGGGTGGAGGCAGTCAAGGAGACTAGGTGCTGGCTAGGATGCCCTGCAAGACTGCAGTGGCAAACCCTGCCCTGGATTTGGAGAAGACAGGCAGGTGGTAATGATTGGTGAAAGTGTAGGAGATGTCCAGGAGGCTGCCTCCAGGATGTCCATGGTGGGGCTCCTCTGAGGAAAGCTGCAGAGGTGGAGGCTGCTCTGGTGGAGCAAGTCCTGACCCCCTTAGGGGGAGGATTTCCATGTTGCTTGTATCAGAAATGGATGCAGTATGCTATCCATTTGGAAATTGTTTGTTTGGAGATAGCTTTGCCCTCTGCCCCTGCAGCAAAGCTAACCAGCAATTGATCAGAATTTCTGAAGGGTTTAGTTCTGTCTAGACAGAATCTGAGCTGTCTGTGCACATCTAAAGAATGCAGGATACTTTCCCCCTTGTTCTGTGGGTTAGTGAAAAAGGTGGGCAAATGAAAGTATTGGTTGAGAGCCACACTGGACGCAACTTTTGGGCGTGAAGGATGGGTTAGTCCCGAGGGAAACCCTGTCAGCATGGAAGATGATGAAAGGTTCCGCAGCCATGAGTGCTTGTAGCTCGGAGACCCTTCTGGATGAAGTGATGGCCAGAAGGAAAGCTGTCTTCTAGGAGAGAAATTTTAACTCTGCTGAAGATGCTGGTTCGAAGGGGGGCAGGGTGAGCTTTCCCCACACAAAGTTAAGGTCCCAAGCTGGGGTAGGTGCTCTTCTGGGGTGGCCTCAAGTTGCTAGCCCCTCTTAGGAATTGTTTGATCAGAGGGTGTGAGAAAAGGGGCTGCTCAGTGGGATAATGAGCAGAGATAGCAGAGGCATTAATTTTAATAGAGGAAAAAGAGAGACCACTGTGTAGCAGGTCAGCTAAGTAATCCAGGATGAGAGGGAGGGAAGGCTGTGCCATATCAGCTCCCTTAGCCTGAATCCAGGTGCAGAACCTTTTCCATTTGTCAGCATAACACTTTCTAGTGCTAGGGCGTCTGGCATCATGGAGAACATCTAGAAAGTACAGTTGTGTACCTACCATAAATGTAGATGTTCGAGTGTATTCACTGTTGCAGTCAATACACTTGGGTTATCCTGCTGGCAGGCTACCTGCAGTCGGCCCGAGTTCCAAAGTCTAGGTCCGGCGTCGGTTGCTGTCAGCTCCTTCCTGGCGTCAGAGAGTCAGGGGTATAAAAGATGCAGCCAACACCATTTTCTTCAGTTTTTCTTGCCCCAGATGTCAGGTGCCCCTAAAATGGTAGGCTCACTAATGCCAAAAAGCATGCATACCCAAAAAACAACCTTTCCTTGATCTACAAGCAAATACATCACATAGGTTGTAAAGAATAGAGAAGTACAGATAAGTCCCAGCAAAGGAAAAGGGGGATGGCGGGAGGGTAACCTGGACTGCAACAGTGAATACACTTGAACATCTACATTTATGGTAGGTACACAACTGTACTATGTTCATCGTGTTTCACTGTTGCAGTCATTACAATTGGGTTGAATCCCAAAGCTATGGTTGGGAGCCTGGAGCTAAATAGGATTAGGAGAGGCTATCAGGCCCTGCAGAACTGCAGTGGCAAAGCCTGCCCTGGATTTAGAATAGAGAGGTAAGTGGTAGCGCTTTGTAAAAGTATGCACTGAACTCCAAGTTGCAGCCTCTAAGATGTCTTTGGTTGGTACTCCTCTGAGGAAGGCTGATGAAGTGGCTGGTGCTCTGGTGGAATGTGGCCTAATGCCCTTAAGCACTGATTTGCCATGCTGTGAATAGCAGGAACAAATGCAGTGGCCTATCCACTTGGAAATAGTCTGCTTTGAGATAGGCTTTCCTTGTGATCCTGCAGCGTATGCTACTAGAAGCTGTTCAGTCTTTCTGAAAGCTTTGGTTCTGTCCAAGTAGAAGCATAGCTGTCTGTGAATGTCCAAAGAATGCAGAAGTTTCTCACTCTTATTCTGTGGGTTCGGGTAAAAGGTAGGCAAGTGAATAGTTTGGTTAAGGGTCACACTGGTCACTACCTTAGGCATAAATGTAGGGTTTGTCCTCAGAGAAACCCTGTCAGGATGGAAAATGATGAAAGGTTCCACAGCCATGAGTGCCTGTAACTCAGACTCGTCTAGCGGAGGTTATTGCCAGGAGCAGAGCTGTTTTCCAGGATAAGAATTTTATATCAGCTGCAGAGGTTGGCTCAAAGGGAGGCAGTGTAAGCTTTTCCAAGACATAGTTGAGGTCCCATGCGGTTATTGGTGCTCTCTTTGGAGGTCTTATGTTTTTGGCCCCTCTGAGGTACGCCTTAGTAATGGATGAGAAAAAAAAAAAATAAAAAAAAAAAAAAAATCGGTGGTTCTGTATTGTAGTGAGCTGAAATGGCAGAGTTATGAATTTTAATGGATGAAAAGGAAAGGCCTTTATCCAGCATCTCAGTTAAGTATTGCAAAATCTGAGGAATATTTGGAACATTCATTAAAATACCTTGTGCATGATTCCAAGCACAGAATCTCTTCTATTTTTCTGCATAAGATTTTCTGGTGCTAGGCCTCCTGGCTTCCAAAATAACATCCATAACTGCTTTAGAAAGAAGTGTGCCTTGAATGGCTACATTATTTGCCATGCTACCAGGTTTAGGGTCCTGAGTTGGCTGTGCAGTATCTGACTGTCTTGTTGAGTCAATAAGTGAGGCATTTGAGGTAGTGTCCAAGCTGGGCATTGGGACAAGCTCTTTAGGATTTGGTACCAGTGCTGGTGGGGCCAGTCTGGGGCAATCAGAATAATTTTTGGTCTGTCTTGTCTGACCTTGAGGAGTACCTTGGGGAGGAGAGGCAGAGGAGGAAAAGCATATACTGTTAGGTCTTTCCAGCTGAGAGAGAGAGCATCCACTTTCCGTGCTTGCTTGTGATAAGTCCTTGTGCAGAATCTCTGTAGTTGGCAATTGTGAGGGGAGGCAAATAGGTCTATGTCCGGGCACTCCCAGTTCCTTGTTATCATGCTGAAGACTTGTGGATCCAATTTCCACTCGTGGGGATCCATTAGATTTCTGCTTAGTTCGTCTGCCAGAGTATTTATCCTTCCTGGCAGGAATTGTGCTTGCAGATGTACTTGGTAAGTCAATGCTGTGTCCCGCAAGTTCATGGCTAGTCTGCAGAGGGGGTAGGAATGTGTGCCCCCTTGCTTGTTTATGCACCACATGACTGTGGTATTGTCCGTCTTTATCAGTAGTTGTCCTGGATGAAGTAGATCCTTGAAGGCTGTCAGGGCATTTTGAACTGCTAGCATCTCTTTTTGATTGATATGTAGATGCATTTGACTTGCGGACCATGTGCACTGAATACATCTTCCTGCCATATGTGCCCCCAGGCATAATTTGATGCATCTGTTGTCAATGTCTGCCTGGCTGTGGGTAAGGTGAATGGCTGTCCCGTGTTGTGTTGACAGGCTTTTGCCCACCATCGAAACTCCTGTTGCAGACAGGGAATGAGGGTAATTATTGTTTCCAGGCTGTGGCAATGTTGAGTCCAAACACTTTTTAGATACCATTGAAGTTTCCTCATATGCAGTCTTGCATATGGAATTAGCAGAATGCAGGATGCCATGAAGCCCAAAGCCTGCAGAATTTTTCTTGCAGATAACTGGGTTTTTGTTGCCAACATTTTGAAATAAGTAGTCAGTTGTCTGTGTTTGTCTGGCGTGAGATAAGCCATCTGGGCAGTTGTATTTAAGCTTGCACCCAGGAATATTATCTCTTGAGAGGGTATGAGTTTTGATTTCTTTTCATTTACTGTGTACCCTAGGCCTGCTAGTAATGTTTTTATAAAATGCCAGATGCTGTAGTAGAGTGTCCTTGTTCTCTGCTTGAATAAGGCAGTCGTCCAAGTAAGGATATATTTGAATTCCTGTTTGTCTGCAAAAAGCAATTACTGGTGCCAGGCACTTTGTGAAGACCCTGGGCGCAGTAGATAAGCCAAAGGACAGTGCAGAGAATTGGTAATGCGTTGAGCCAGCTATAAATCTGAGGTATCTTCTGCATGATTGTCTGATTGGGACATGCAGGTATGCCTCTTTTAGGTCTAAAGTCACAAGCCAAGCATTCTTGCCCAGTATGGGCAGAAGCTGCTGCAGAGTTAACGTTTTGAATTTTGGAATGTCCAGGAATGTGTTCAGGATAGACAGGTCCAGTACTGGTCTCCAGGTTTTGTCCTTTCTGGGCACCAAGAATAGCCTTGAGTAAAATCCTTGTCCCTGCTCTTGCTGTGGTACTTGCTGAATGGCTCTCATGTCCATGAGGGATGAAACTTGTTTTTGTGCCTCTGCCCATTGATTGCGTGGCAGGTCTGGCACACCGTTTGGCCTTGGCAGGGTATGAAAATGGAACCTGTAGCCCTGGGATACAATATTTAAGACCCATTTGTCTTGAGTGATCATGTGCCAATTTTGAGCAAAAAGTGCTAGTTTTCTTCCCAAGGGAGCTGCCAGAAGGTAACTGCTTGGTGCTGGCAGGTGAAAGTCATTGAGACTGTTTTCTGTATGGCTGTGATTTTTCTTCTCTGCTTTTGGAGGTTGAAGCACCCCATTGTTTAGGCCTGTATGAGCCTTGGGGCTGTGATCTGCCTCTGAGGCGTCTGTATCTACCTCTTTGTGGTCTGTCTGACACTGAAAAGAACCAATTCTTTGCAGGCCAGTTCCTGCTAAATCTGGGAGGCTGTACCTGTAAAAAAAATCCTTGACTGTTTGCATAGATTCAGCTTTGTCCTCCATTTTCTTCAAAACCTCTTCTGCTTTAACACCAAACAAGGTATCATGTTGTAATGGAGCATCTAATAATTTTGCTTTTACATGATCGGGCAGATTCTGTTCTTTTAACAAAGCATGTCTCCTAATGACAGAACCTGTAACAGCGGGCCTGCAAGAGGCCTCTAGAGAATCAAAACCACATTGCAAAGTATGCTTTCCTACTTGTTCAGCTGCATGCAATAAATCCTGACTTTCTTTGTTTTCTGCACATTCTGAATTTGTCTTTTTTGTTTAAGCAGTGACATTAGATATTGCTGATATTTAAGCATATGAAATTGACAATTTAAAGCTCTTACAGCCAAGGTAGCCGAAGTATAAATCCTTTTCCCTCATCTGTCCAGAGCCCTTGAATCCCTATCAGAGGGTACAGGGTTTTTTGCAGTGGACGCCTTGACCCCTTTGTGACCCGGAGAGATAGTTTCTGGGTCTGCAGCAGGGTTTTTATAAAGAAATTTATGAGAATCAGGAACCCTATAGTATCTATCTGGCTTAACAGGAGCTGTAGGTAAGGAGACAGTCCGGACTCTGAAAATACATAATCTACAATGTCTAAAACAGGAGGAATAGCAAGGGGCCTGTGCTGAGGTAATAAAAGGAAGTCTCTGAGCCTTTTCTTGGATTCTGAGTAATCTTGGCTCTCCCAGTGGAAATGCTCCCTCATAGTATGCAGGGTTTCCTCAAAAGAATAATCCTCAGGAGGAAAGGCTGAATGAATAGATTCTTCAGCATCAGAATCCTCATAGGGAGGAAGAGAATATTCCTGGTCAGAAGAGGAATCAGAGGAAATGGAAACCTGATCTGAAGATGCATATTCTATCTCTTGCCTAGGCCTCTTATCAGGTGGGGGATGGGAACCCCTGTTCAAAGTAATTAGGTCTTCGGCCATTTTAAGCATCTGTTTTTCAGGCATGGAGGCCTGTCCAGGAGAATGCTGTACTTGTTTCTTTGCCTTTAGAGCTGCTTTAGTCTTTGCCTTTGAAGCTGAAGTTGGTTTTACATATAACTGTGTAGGCCTGAAAACACCCTCAGAAGCTGATGCCTGCTCAGCGGCTCCGGACCAATCTGAGGAAATAGTATCCGAGTGTCCAATACCTTGAGTTTCCAGTGGCCTAGTCAGCTCCACGTGGGAGTCAGAAGCGGCCTGTGGCTCTGAGGTAATGGGCATCAGGGGCTGCGAAAGTGCCTCACTGTGAACCGGCGACAGGCCTAGCAGAAACCTCGTCGTCGGTTTTGGACCTCGGATGCCTGTCCTTTTCTTTGCGCTTTTTATAAACTCCGGTAGTCGGTTGCTCCGACGGAATTATATAGTTAAATCTTCTGCCAAAGTAATGAAATGCAAAATCGTAACGATGCTTAATAGTGCGTTGGTTAAATCTAGCACAAAACTGACAACTAGCAACGTCGTGGTCAGGGCCGAGGCAAGGAATACAGTAAGAATGAAAATCCTTATGAGGTATTTGCTTCCCAGAAAAAATACAATTATTAACGTTTTCTGACATCGGTCTGAAGCAAGAAAAAAGTTTCCATAACGGGGTACTTAGCTTTAAATGAAGACTTCGGATCTGAAATTCGAATTTGAAAATCTCAGGAGTCGGCCGACCGGCACTTGCGAACTGCTTTTGCTTCGGGCACCACGCGGCAAGAAAGACTGAAGAAAATGGCGTCAGCTGCATCTTTTATACCCCTGGCACTCTGACGTCAGGGAGGAGCCAACAGCAACCGACGCAGGACCTAGACTTTGGAACTCAGGCCGACTGTGGGTAGCCTGCCAGCAAGATAACCCAATTGTAATGACTGCAACAGTGAAACACGATGAACATCCTGTTTACTGAGGTTGGCAGATTGAACAGTGGTTAGGGAATAAGCCAAGCTGCCAAATTGAGGGTCTTCATTTGGAGATGCATGAATTCTCCTTCCCTCTGGGTCAGGAGGGTTGGGGTATGAGTGAGATGCCATGGTGGCAGTGGGGACAGGCTGGGTTATCTGTCTGCAGGTAGCCCTCAGCCGGCCTGAATACCTGCGTTTTCAGAATTCTGCGTCGGATGCTGTCGCTTCTTCCATGATGTCAGGTTGTCAGGGGTATAAAATATGCAGCCGATGCCAATACATCAGTTTTTTCTTGCCCCAGATGTCAGGTGCCCCCACAATAGGAAGCAATTATATGGTATGGAACACCCCAGCAAAAAGCAAATACACATGATATAGTACATGCCAAACAAGAAGGAAAGGTAGAGCCAAGAGAAGTCAGGGGGCTGGAGGGAGGGTAACCAGGACTGCAACAGTGAATACACTCGAACATCTACATTTATGGTAAGTGTACACAACTGTACTATGTCCTTCATGTTTCACTGTTGCAGTCATCACATTTGGGTTGATTCCCAAAACTAAGGAAGGGTGGAGGCAGTTAAAGAGCATTATCGCTTGCAATCAGGCCCTGTACGACTGCTGTGGCAAATCCAGCTCTGGATTTAGAAAAGATAGGCAGGTTGTAATGCTTGGTGAAAGTATGTACAGAGCTCCAAGTAGCAGCTTCCACGATGTCCCTGGTAGGGACTCCTCTGAGAAATGCCGTAGAGGTAGATGCAGCCCTGGTGGCATGTGATCTTATCCCTTGTGGGGTAGGTTTTCCATGCTGCGTGTAGCAGAAATTGATGCAATGGGCTATTCATTTGGAAATGGTTTGCTTAGAAATGGGGTTCCCCTCTGCCCCTGCAGCAAAGTTAACTAGCAGCTGGTCAGGTTTTCTGAGAGGCTTAGTTCTGTCCAAATAGAATCTAAGCTGTCTGTGCATGCTGAAAGAAAGCAGTATCCTTTCCCCCTTATTTTGAGGGTTAGGGAAAAAGGTAGGCAAATGAATGGACTGGTTCAGAGCCACACTAGACACCACCTTAAGCATAAAGGATGGATTAGTCCTGAGGGAAACCCTGTACGCATGGAAGATAATGAAGGGTTCCACTGCCATGAGGGCTTGCAGTTCAGACACTCTTCTTGCTGAAGTGATGGCTAGAAGTAAGGCCGTTTTCCAAGAAAGGAATTTCAACTCTGCTGTAGCAGCTGGTTCAAAGGGGGGGGGGGGGGAGTGAGTTTTTCCAATACAAAGTTAAGGTCCCAGGCTGGAGTGGGCACTCTCCTGGGGGAGGTCTTACATTTTTGCCCCCTCTAAGGAATTGTTTTAGCAGGGGATGAGAGAAGAGGGGTGGATCAGTATTATAATGTGCTGAAATGGCAGAGGCATGAAACTTAAATGAAGAGAATGACAGGCCCTTGTGGAGCATTTCTGTTAAATAATCTAGAATACGTAAGCTGGGCACTGTTGTACCCATCCCCTAAGCCTTGCTCCAGGAACAGAATCTTTTCCACTTTTCTGAATAGGATTTTCTAGTACTAGGTCACCTTGCCTCAAGAATGACATCCAGCACCTGCTTACTGAGGGTTGCTAAAGGTGAGCTCAGGGAATTAGCCAGGCTGCAAGGTTAAGGGTTTGAAGCTGAGGGTGTAGAATCTGGCCCACCTGCTGGGACAGCAGGGAAGGGGTCTGAGGCAGGTGCTATGGTTGAAGCGCTGTCAGATTAAGCAAAAGGGGGTACCAGTGCTGGCATGGCCAGTCTGGGGCAATCAGTATTGTCCTTGGCTTGTCCTGTTTGATCTTTAGTAGAACCTTCGAGAGAAGAGGCAGAGGGGGAAAGGCATACATTGAGAGGCTTTCCCAGATAAAGGACAGGGCATCCACTTTCCAAGCTTGACTGTGGGGAGTTCTGGTGCAGAATTTATTCAATCGGTAGTTCTGAGGGGAGGCAAACAGGTCTACCTCTAGTGTCTCCCATTTGTTCCTCAAGAGCTTGAATATTTTGGGTTTTAGTTTCCATTTGTGTGGGTCCATGAGATTTCTGCTTAAGTCGTCTGCCAGTGAATTTAGTTTGTCTGGCAGGAATTGAGCTTGCAGGTTCACTTGGTAGCTCAAGGCTGTGTTCCACAAAGCCATGGCTAGTCTGCAGAGAGGGTAGGAGTGGGTTCCCCCCTGCTTGTTTATGTACCACATAACTGTGGTGTTGTCTGTCTTTACCAATAGTTGTCCAGGATGAATAAGGTCTTTGAAGGCTGTCAGAGCATTCTGTACAGCTAACATTTCTTTTTGACTGATAAGCAGGTGCATCTGTTTTGGGTTCCATTTGCCCTGAATGCACTGTCCTGCCATGTGAGCCCCCCATGCACAGTCTGTGTCTTTTGTTAGGGTTTGGGCAGCAGGGGTAGAGTGAATGGCAGTCCCTTGTTGTGGTAGCAGGCCTCTGCCCACCAAAGGAACTCTGTCCTTAGATAAGGAATGATAGGAATCATTGTTTCCAGGTCCTGGGAATGTTGACACCATAGACTTTTTAGATACCATTGAAGTTTCCTCATATGCAGTCTTGCATATGGAATTTATAGAATGCAAGAGGCCATGAACCCCAGGGATTGTAGGATTTTCCTTGCAGATAGCTGGGTTTTTGCAGACAGTAGGCTGAAGTAGGTTGTCAAATAAACTTGTTTCTCCGGAGTGAGGAATGCCATCTGGGAAGTTGTGTTCAAGCTTGCTCCCAGGAATACAATTTGTTGGCAGGGTACTAGATGTGATTTCTTCTCATTGATGGTGTACTTCAGTGAGGTTAGAAGTCTCTTTACAAATGCCAGGTGTTGTAATAGCAAGTCCTGGCTTTCTGCCTGAATCAGGCAGTCGTCCAAGTATGGATAAATCTGAATATTTCTCTGCCTGCAAAATGCAATGGCTGGAGCTAGGCACTTTGTGAATACCTTGGGCGCAGTAAATAAGCCAAAGGGAAGTGCAGAGAACTGACAGTGCATGTAGCCTGCTCTGAAGCGTAGGTATTTTCTGCAAGATTCCCTTATTGGGATGTGCAGGTAAGCTTATTTTAAGTCTAGGATTGCCAGCCAGGCATCCTTGGCTGGCATAGGAAGAAGCTGTTGAAGAGTCAGCATTTTGAATTTTGGAACCACCAGAAAGGTGTTGAGAATAGACAGGTCCAGGATAGGATGCCAGAAGTTTTCTTTTCTGGGAACTAGGAACAGTCTTGAATAAAAACCTTGTCCCCTTTGTTCTGCTGGGACAGGTTGAATAGCCCAGATACTGAGGAGAGAGAGAGAGACAGAGAAAGAGAGAGAGAGAGAGAGAGAGACAGAGAGAGAGAGAGTGAGAGAGAGAGAGACAGAGAGAGCGACCACTGATTAAGGGGGAGGTCTGGCCATCCACTTGGGGTTGGGACTGAGTTGAAGTGGAATCTGTATCCTAGGGAAACCATATTTAAAACCCATTTGTCCTGGGTAATGAGTTCCTATTTTTTTGCATGCAGGGCGAGCTTTCCTCCTAAGGGAGCAAGTAGTTGAGCAGGGCTTGGAAGGGTTAAGGATAAGTCGTTGTGCTATTTTTCCATAGGGGGTGGCTTACTACTCCCTGCTTTGGAAGTGGGAGCCCCCAACTGCTTAGATCTGTGCACAGCCTGAGAGTGAAGTCTTGGTGGTCTGCTGCTCCTGGGTTTGGACTGAGAAGGACTGGAAGGGACTGGAAAAGACCAGTTCTTTAAAGGCCAATGCCTACTGAATCTAGCAGGCTGTACTTGTAAGAAATCTTTAACAGTTTGCATAGAGTTAGCTTTTTCCTCCATCCTTTTGAGGACTTCTTCTGCTGTGTTGCCAAAAAGGAGGTCTTAGTTTAAGGGTGCATCCAGTAATTTAGCTTTAACATGATCTGGCAAGCTTTGTTCCTTAAGCCAAGCATGCCTTCTAAGAACAGACCCAGTGACAGCAACCCTACAAGATGCTTCTAAAGCATCAAAACACATTGCAAAGTGTGTTTACCAACTTGTTCAGCAGAAAGCATTAATTCTTGCAAATCTTTGTGTTCAGCACAGTCAGGAATCAACATCATTTTCTGTTTAAGTAGTCCCATAATATGCTGCTGATACTTTAACATACAAAACTGGCAATTTAAAGCCCTAATGGCCAAAGTAGAAGAAGTGTACACCTTCTTACCCCATCTGTCTAAAGCTCTAGAGTCCCTATCAGAAGGGGTAGGATTCTTGGCAGTAGTAGCCTTAATGCCTTTACGTCCTTGGGAAAAGGTATCTGGATCCGCAGTAGGATTCTTGAAGAAGAATTTGTGAGAGTCAGGTACTCTGTAGTACCCGTCAGGTTTCCTGGGAGCTGGAGGCAAAGTATTTGGGGTAAGGCTGGATTCCAAGAAAACATCATCTACAATCTCCTGAACAGGAGGGATAGCTAGAGGCCTGTTTTGAGCAGGAGTAGGAATTCCCTAAGTCTCTTTTTGGACTCAGAATAATCCTGGCTTTTCCAGCGGAAATACTCCCTAAGGGTATGCAAGGTTTCACCAAAAGAAAAATCCTCTGGAGGGGAAGCAGAGGGAATGAAATCCTCTGTATCAGGATCCTCATAAGTAGATAAGGGTAAATCCTGGTAGTCAAAAGGAACAGAGATATCAGATTCCTGATCAAAGAATCAGAAAGAAAATCAGTTGTAGGTCTCAGAGGGGGAAGGCTGGCTTCTACTAATAAAAGTAATAAGGTCTTCAGCCATTCTAATCATTTGTTTTTGAGGCATATGGACCTGAGAATGCGGTTTGGTCGTCTGTTTTCTAGGCATAGTGCGAGCTTTAGGCCTGAGGAATTTGGTATTCTTAGCTTGAAATGAAGTAGTCTGTTTAATATGAAAATCGGTAGGCCTGAATACACCCTCAGAAGCTGGTGCCTGCACAGCGGCTCCGGACCCATCCAAGGTAGAGACATCCGCAGGTTCCATAGTCGAAGAAGCATCTTGTGTCATACTGGACTCTGAATGGGTCTCAGTAGAGGCCTGCGACTCTGTAGTAGCGGGTATCACGGGCTGCAAAAGCGCCTCACTGAGTACCGGCAGACTGGTGACTAGCTTAACGGAAGTGTCGTCAGCAGTTTTGGACCTATGCAGTCTGTCTCTGTCTTTATCCTTGCGTTTTTTCAGAAGATCGGTAGTCAGATGGATTAACAAAGCCATCTCGGAGTACGGAGATTGAGAATGAAAGTATGTAGCTACAAAAACAGCTTGGCGACAAATAGTTCGGGTGTTGAACAAGGAACAAAACGGACAGCGAGGGACATCGTGGTCTGGGCCGAAACAGGTGACGCAGTAAGAATGAAAATCTCTATGAGGTATTTGCTTTCCACAGGCAAGACAATTGTAAATTTTTTCTGACATCAGTTAGAAAAAGAAAAAAGCATCCCCAACGGGGTACTTATCTTTTTGAAGACTTCTGATCTGAAACTCGAAAACGAAAATTTCAGGAGTCGGACGACCGGCACTTGCGAACTGCTTCTGCTTTGGCCACCGCACGGCAAGAAAGACGGATGTAATGGATTTAGCTGCATGTTTTATATCCCTGACAACCTGACGTCATGGAAGAAGCGACAGCATCTGACGCAGAAATCCGAAGACTCTGGTATTCAGGCCAGCTGAGGGCTACCTGAAGGCAGATAAATGTGATGACTGCAACTGTGAAACACGAAGAACATCTTGCTGAGCTGATGGTTGGTGTGGGAGGGAAAGAGGTTGACCTTCGGGGTGTCCCATTTCTGAGTTATTACGGTGACGGTTCTTTTGTCTAGCTGCCACTCGTGTGGGTCCAGAAGATTTCTGCTTAAGTGGTCTGCCAGATAGTTTAAAGAACCTGGCAGGGATTGTGCTAACAGGTGGAGTTGCATGGCAGAGGCTGTGTGCCAAAGGGTCATGGCCAGCCTGCACAGAGAGTAGGAGTGAGTCCATCCCTGCTTGTTGATATACCACATCACAGTAGTGTTGTCTGTTTTGATCAGGAGACCCCCTAGGGAGAGAAGGGGCCTGAAAGCTGTTGCTGTCAATGTGTGCTGGACAGCTAACCTCTCTTTTTGGTTGATGTGCAGATGGATTTGTTGTGGGCTCCACTGGCCCTGTATGCACCTACTATCCAGGTGTGCACCCCAGGCACAGTCTGAGACATCTGTGGTGAGGGTCTGGGTGGTGGGGGGAGGGGTGAGACAGGTAGTCCCTTGTTGTGGGGGCATGCTGTTGCCCACCAAAGAAAATCTTTTCCGAGGCAAGGTATCATGGGTATAAGAGCTTCCACGTCTTGAGTGTGTTCACACCAAAGGCTTTTTAGGTACCACTGAAGTTTCCTCATATGCAGTCGGGCATGTGGAATGAGTACAATGCAAGATGCCATGAACCCCACAGCTTGCAGGATTTTCCTTGCAGATAACTGGGGTCTGGTGGCTAGTTGAGAGAAGTAGGCTGTCAGGAAAGTTTGCTTTTCTGGTGTAAGAAATGCCATCTAGGATGCTGTGCCCAGGCTTGCTCCCATGAATATAATCCTTTGGGTGGATACTAGCTTGGATTTCTTTTTGTTGATTGTAAAGTCCCTACTGACCTCCCTATGGTACACAAAGGCCAAGTGCTTGAGCAGCTTTTCCTGACCGTCTGCCTGAATTAGGCAGTTGTCTAAGTATGGGTAAATCTGGATATTCCTTTATCTGAAAAAGGCAATGGCTAGAGCCAGACATTTTTTGAAAACTGTGGGAGCAGTAGATAAGCCAAAGGGAAGTGCAGAGAACTGAAAGTGCAGAGATCCTGCCCTATTTCCTGCATGATTCCCTGGTAGGAATGTGGCAGTAGGCCTCTTTTAGGTCTAGGGTGGCTAGCCAAGCATCCAGTTGCTGGAGGGTGAGCATTTTGAATTTTTGGTATCACCAGGAAGGTGTTTAGAATGGATAGATGGAGGATGGGGCACCAGGTGCACTCTTTTCTGGGTAACAGAAAAGGTCTGGAGTAGAAACCTTGGCCTTTCTGTTCTGCAGGAATGTGCCTATTGCCCTCATAGAGAGCAGGGAAAGGACTTGCTTTTGCGCCTCTGCCCACTGGTTTGGAGGTAGATCTGGGAACCCTTTTGGAGTTGGAAGAGTGTGGAAAGAAAATTTGTATCCCTGGGACACTATGTTGAGGACCCAGCAGTTGTTGGTAATGGTGGCCCAGGTGTTTGCGTGAAAGGAGAGTGCAGATGGGCAAAGGGAGGGGTGGGGGAGGAGAGTCATTATGAGTTCTTACCATGAGGGGTTGACTTAGAACTCCCTGTTTTTGAAGTGGAGGAATTCCACTGTTTTGATCTCTGCATTCCCTGTGGCTGCTGTCATGGGGGGGAGGGGGGGTCCACTTCCACAGGGTCTGGGCTGAGCTGACCTGGTGGGAGCAGGAAAGGGCCAGTGCTTGGAGGGGCAATGCTTGCTGAACTTGGGTGGCTGGACCTGTCAGAAATCCTTAATTGTCTGCATAGATTTAGCTTTTTCTTCCATCTTTTTTAAGACCTCCTCTGCCTTAGTGCCAAATAAGTTGCCTTTGTGCAAGAGTGTATCCAACAATTTAGATTTAACATGGTCTGGCAAGGGCTGTTCCTTAAGCCATGCATGCCTTCTAAGGACAGAAACGGTGTCTGCTGCCCTGCAAGAAACTTCTAGGGCGTGAAAACCACAGTGCTAGGTGTGTTTAGTTACTTGACTTGCAGAATACATTAACTCTTGTAACTCATTAGATTTTGCACAAGCAGGAAAGGAAGACACTTTTTGTTTGAGGAGTTCCAGGGTATGTTGCTGAAATTTTAGCATATGGAACTGGCAATTTAGTGCTCTGATAGCAAGAGTAGCAGAGGTGTACACTTTTTTATCCCATCTGTCTAGTGCTTGAGAATCCCTATCTGAGGGGGTGGGATCCTTAGCAGAGGTTGCTTTAACCCCTTTAGGCCCTTGAGAAATTACCTCAGGGTCAGCAGTAGAATTTTTAAAAAGAAATTTGTGAGAGTCAGGGACTCTAATACCGGTCAGGTTTTCTGGGTGCAGGAGGGAGGGTGTCACGAGTCAAACTGGATTCCAAGAAAACATCGTCCACAATATCTAGGACTGAGGGAATGGCCAGGGGTCTGTGCTGTGGAAGATCCAAGAATTCCCCAAGTCCCTTTTTAGACTGAGAGTAGTCCTGACATTCCCATTGGAAATGCTCCCTTAAAGTATGAAGGGTTTCCCCAAAGGAAAAGTCCTTGGGGGGAGAGGCTGAAGGAATGGAGTCCTCTGGATCAGAATTCTCATAAGCAGAGAGGGGTTGCATGTCTTCATATTCAGATGCATCAGAGTAATCAGTCTCCTGGTCAGACAAAACTACTGGGGACAGATCTCTTTTTCTTTTGGAAGGGGTAGGTTGGCTTCCCCTGATCAGCATGATAAGGTCTTCTGCCATTTTAAGCATTTGAGACTGAGGCAAAGAAGCAGGTGCCCGAGACTGGGTCGTCTGTTTCTTGGGTGTGGTTCGTACCCTGGGTCTTAGAAACTCGGTAGTTTTCGAAAGAATGGTAGAAGTGAAAGAAATCGGTTTGTGTCGAGAATCAGTACTGTGAAGTACTTCCTCGGAAGCCGGTGCCTGCTCAGCAGTTCTGGACCCATCCAAGGTAGAGACGACTGCAGGATTCTTAGTCGAAGAAGAGTTTTGCGGCATACCGGACTCCGAAAGGGTCTCGGTAACGGCCTGCGAATCCACAGAACTGGGCATCAGGGGCTGCGAAAGCGCCTCACTGAGGACCGGAAAACTGACTAGCTTAATGGAAGCATTGTTGGTAGGTTTGGACCTGTGCAGTCTGTCTGTCTTTATCCTTACGTTTTCTCGGAAGATTTGCTGTCGGATGGCTCACCGAAGCCATATCGGAATTCAAGGACTGTAAGCAAAAATATCTAGCTACAATACGGGCCTGACGACATATAGTCCTGGCGTTGAACAAAGCACAAAAGCGACAGCGGGGGATGCCGTGGTCTGAGCCTAAGCAAGTGATGCAGTAAGAATAAAAGTCTCGGTGTGGTATTTCCTTTCCACAGGCGAGACAATTGTTAACTTTTTCTGACATTGGTTAGTGCAAGAAAAAAGGACCCCCCCCAATGGGGTACTTAGCTTTAGAAGACTTCAGCTTCAATTCAGAAGACTAAACTCAGGTAGCAGCTGACCGGCACTCATGTGAACTGCTTCTGCTTCGGGCATCACAGCAAGAAAGACTGACGTAATGGCGTCGGCTGCCTTACTTTATACTACTGACGACCTGACGTCAGTCCTGAAGCAACAGCAGCTGACGCAGAAATACTAAGCCTCTGGTATTTGGGCCAGCCAAGGGCTACCCTGGCAGGGATAACCCAAATGTGATGATTGCAATAGTGAAATATGAAGAACATCTGTGTGAGCACAAGTATATTAAAAACTGAAATCAGAACTGTGTGACCACAAGTATATTATAAACTGAAATCAGAACTGTGTGAGCACAAGCAGGCATTTCTACTCTGCAGAGAGGTGTGTACTTACACTGTTGGCACATTATTTCACTTGTGTATTAGTACAAGCACAGCAATGTTACCAAATCCAGGATTTTACAGAAAAAAAGACAAATACCGATGGATAACAAAATATCAAACCAAGGATCCAATCAAAGAGAATCCTTAATGTTAGATTATAAACACTTAGTTTAGCATTGAACAGGTGACATGTCGGTAACTCTGAACCTAAATAAAGTGCTACAGTTTGCACAATGGCAGGGTGTACACTTAGCAATATGAGGAGTACTGTGGAAGAAGATGGGCGATATCTGATGTTCTGGTTTAGAAAACAGCAGCAGACATTCAAAGAGCTCCCCCATTCCACTCCTTTGAGCTACACAACCGTAGGTCCCTGATTACAGTGCACATTACCCTTGTCTTGGCTAATTTTCCATGAAGAGAGACAGAGGGACCAAAACTCAGTCAGAAGTCCATAATAAAGTGGTACACAGTAAAGTCTTGCTTTGGCAACAATGTTACTTATGTTAAGGGATACCAAACATAGAAGGGGCTTTGTGCTAAACATTTGGTAACAATGTTACCTATGTTAAAGGATACCAACCATAGAAGGGGCTTGTGCTACACATAAGACAGTGTTCATTATCACTAAGGAGCTAAGCAGCTTTCAACACAAGCAAAGAGATGTTACTGCAAACAAAGCAGGGAAATTACGCTTGCTGTAAACGTCTGCCTGATGATCAGCTAGAGAGAAAAGTGTTAGCTCTCTGCGGTTCTTTCACTAAGCTGCACATTCAATAAAGAATTCAAAGTGGAAAACAGAATTAGCCTATTGAATACAGATAAATCAAACTGCTAAGAGGTGAACACAGTCAATGTACAACAAACTGTGCAATACAGCCCTGATGAAAGCCCTGTATCTAAACGTGTCATACTGTTTGCAATACTCTTTAGCAAATGGATGAACATAAGACTAGGCAGTGAAAACACAAATGAGATCTGTGAAGATGCCACAAATAAATTCTGTTGAAAATGCTGTGAAGGTGATAGCTGCTGCAAAACCTCACAAATAAAAAAAACTGCTTTATTGAACAGAAAACTGAACAAAATTCTGTTTCATTGTTCAGTACTTCACAACGTAGCCAAGTGCAGTTTCGACAAAATCGGCTGCTTTTCGCAATAGAAAGATTGCAGTCGTAGTCAATCCTGCATTCCACAGCATTTGTGCAGACACAAAGACAGCCACTGCTTACCGCTTTCTCTTTCTGATTCACTTCACCCTTTAAGACAGGACTCCCCAAATGGTGCATCATGGATTCTGCCTCTGCACAGCTGCCTGTTGAAAAGATAAGGAAAACAGTCTGTTGTTTTTAATACAAGTAGATAAGCAATTAATTCTTAAAGTCTGTCATCATACACAGATCCTTTTTTGTTAAATCAGGATATTAACCACAGTTACACACAGCATAAAATCCTACGTTACAAGAAACAGTGGACTAAGCAGT
This sequence comes from Protopterus annectens, assembly GCF_019279795.1. Classification (NCBI taxonomy): domain Eukaryota; kingdom Metazoa; phylum Chordata; order Ceratodontiformes; family Protopteridae; genus Protopterus; species Protopterus annectens. The sequence goes on along the minus strand of NC_056732.1, from coordinate 9,217,145 downwards.
TGTGTACACTTACCATAAATGTAGATGTTAAAGTGTCTTCACTGTTGCAGCCATCACAATTGGGTTATCTGCCTGCAGGTAGCCCTCAGTCAGCCAGAATACCAGAGACTTAGTATTTCTACGTTGGTTGCTGTCGGTCCAGGACTGATGCCAGGTCGTCAGGGGTATAAAAACAGGCAGCTGACGCCATTAGATCAGTTTTTCTTGCCTCAAATATCAGGAGCCCCCCCAAATAGGGAGCTAAGTTATTGTGGGGAAAACACCACCAGTAAAAAGTAAATACCAATACCCTTGAAAGGGATGAGCAATAGGCATGGAGAGGAGAGACAGAGAGAAACAAGGGGGCTGGAGGGGAGGGAAACCAGAACTGCAACAGTGAATACACTCGAACATCTACATTTATGCTAAGTGTACACAAATGTACTATGTTCTTCGTGTTTCACTGTTGCAGTCATCACACTTGGGTTGATTCCCAAAGCTGAGGAAGGGTGGAGGCAGTCAAGAAGAGTTAGGGCTGGCTATTAGGCCTTGCAGGACTGCTGTTGCAAAACCCGCCCTGGATTTGGAAAAGATAGGCAGGTGGTAATGCTTGGTGAAGGTGTGTACAGAACTCCAGGTAGCAGCTTCCAGGATGTCCCTGGTAGGGACTCCCCTGAGAAATGCTGTAGAGGTTGCCCTAGTGGCATGTGTTCTGACCCTCTGAGGGGTTGGTTTCGCATGGTGTTTGTAGCAGAAATGGATGCAGTGTGCTATCTATTTGGAAACTGTTTGTTTTGAAATTGCTTTGCCCTCTGCCCCGGTGCAAAGTTGACTAGTAACTGGTCAGATTTCCTGAAGGGCTTAGTCTTATCAAGGTAGAATCTGTGCTGTCTGCACATGTCCAAGGAGTGCAGGATCCAATCCCCTTGACTGAGGATTAGGGAAGAAAGTTGGCAAATGGATGGATTGGTTGAGAGCAACACTGGACACCACTTTAGGCATAAAGGAAGGGTTAGTCCTGAGAGGAAACCCTGTCAGCATGGAAAATAATGAAGGTTTCCAAAGCCATAAGTGCTTGTAGCTCAGACACTCTTCTAGCTGAAGTGATGGCCAGAAGCAAGGCTGTTTTCGAAGAGAGGAATTTTAACTCTGCTGACGCTTCAGGTTCAAAGGGGGGAAGCGTGAGCTTTTCCAGTACAAAGTTAAGGTCCCAAGCAGGGGTGGGTGCTCTCCTAGGTGGCCTTAAGTTGTCTGCCCCTCTCAGGAACTGTTTGATGAGAGGGTGAGAGAAGAGAGGCGGCTCAGTGTTGTAATGAGCAGAGATGGCAGAGGCATGGATCTTAACGGAGGAGAAGGACAGGCCTCTGTGGAGTAGATCTGCTACATAATCCAGGATTAGAGGCAGGGAGGGCAGAGTTGTGTCCTCTTCTTTAGACTGAATCCAGGAGCAGTACACCTTTTCCACTTATCAGCATAGGATTTTCTTGTACTGGGTCTTCTGGCTTCAAGAATGACGTCCAGCACCTACGTGCTTAGGCTGTTTACTGGGAGAGAGTTCAAGGAATAAGCCAGGCTGCAAGACTTAGGGTTTGCAGTTGCGGATGCAAAATCTGTCCCCACTGCTGAGAGAGCAGGTTTGGGTTCTGGTGTAGGTGCCAAGGTGGCACCGGTGACAGGCTGCGCAGGAGTGGGTACCAGTGCTGGCATGGCCAGTCTGGGGCAATAAGAATTGTCCTTGGTCTGTCCTGTCTTATCTTGAATAATACTCTTGAGAGAAAGGGCAGAGGGGGAAAGGCATACATTGAGATTTACCCACTAAAAATATAGGATATTCACTCTCCAGGCCCTGCTGTGAGGATTCCTGGTGCAGAATTTGCTGAGCTGGTGAATGCAGGGGGGGGGCAAAGAGAGCCACCTCTGGGGTCCCCATTTCTGAATCAGAAGGTTGAAGGTGCTAGGCTCTAATTGGCACTCGTGTGGGTCTAGGAGATTTCTGCTTAAGTCGTCTACCAGTGAGATTTGTTTGCCTGGCAGGAATTGAGCTTGCAGATGGACTTGCATGTCCAAGGCCATGTTCCACAGGGCCATGGCTAGCCTGCAGAGTGGGTTTCCCCCTGCTTGTTGATGTACCACACAACTGTGGTGTTGTCTGTTTTTATTAGCAGGTGCCTGGTGAGAGTAGGGATCTGAAAGCTGTCAGAGCGTGCTGCACAGCTAGCATCTCTTTTTGGTTGATGTGCAGATGAATTTGACATGGGCTCCAGTGGCCCTGAATGCACTTGTCATCCATGTGTGCACCCCAGGCATAGTCTGATGCATCTATGGTTAGGGTCTGGGCAGCATGGGGTTGAGTAAAGGGCAGTCACTTGTTGTGGTTGCATGCTGCTGCCCACCAAAGAAACTCTGTCCTTAGACAGGGTATGATGGTTTCCAGGTCCTGAGAATGTTGGAACCAAAGATTTTTTTAAGTACCACTGAAGTTTCCTCATATGTAGTCTGGCATATGGAATTAGTAAGATGCACGAGGCCATGAACCCTAGGGCCTGCAGGATTTTCCTTGCAGATAGCTGGGTTCTGGTGGCCATTTTAGTAAAATAGTCCTCGGAGAGGCTTGTTTTTCTGAAGTGAAGAATGGCATCTGGGATGCTGTGTTCAAGCTTGCTCCCAGGAATACAACCTTCTGACTGGGGACTAGTTTTGACTTATTTTCATTGATGGTGTACCCCAGGGATGTTCAAAGCTTTTTTTTTTACAAATGTCAGGTGCTGCGGCAGCATTTCCTGACTGTCTGCCTGAATCAGGCAGTCGTCCAAGTACGGGTACATTTGAATATTTCTCTGCCTGCAGTATGCAATGGCTGGAGCCAGGCATTTTGTGAATACTCTGGGAGCAGTGGATAAGCCAAAGGGAAGTGCAGAGAACTGATTAATGCATAGATCCTGAAACATAGACAAATCCTGCATGACTCCCTTATAGGGATGTGCAGATAGGCTTTTTTTTAAGTCTAGGGTGACTAACCAAGCATCTTTGGCTAGCATAGGTAGAAGCTACTGCAGGGTGAGCATTGTGAATTTTGGTACCACCAGAAAGGTGTTGAGAATTGAAAGATCTAGGATCGGGTGCCAAGAGCCCTATTTTCTGGGTACCAGGAAAAGTCTGGAATAGAATCCTTGACCTATCTGTTCCGCAGGAACAGGTTGAATTGCCCTGACAGAGAGCAGGAATTGAACTTGGTTTTGTGCCTCTGCCCACTGGTTTGGAGGAAGGTCTGGGAACCCTTTTGGGGTTGGCAGAAAATGGAAGCAAAATTTATACCCCTGGGATACAATGTTGAGGACCCATCGGTCTTTGATGATGGACATCCAGTTTTTTGCATGATGGGCCAGTTTTCCTCCTAGGGGCACAAGCTGTTGGGCAGAGGTGGGGAGTGGAGTAGAGAAGTCATTGGGAATTCTTTCCATAAAGGGATGGCTTAGCACTCCCTGCTTTGGAGGTGGTGGCACTCCATTGCTTAAATCTCTGCATACCCTGAGACTGTTGTCTGGGGGGTCTGTTTCCCCTGGGTCTAGTTTGAGATGGCCTTGAGGGGGCTGGAAAGGACCAATGTTTCAAGGGGCAATGCCTACGGAATCTAGGAAACTGTACTTGCAAGAATTATTTGACTATTTGCATAGATTTAGCTTTTTCTTCCATCTTTTTAAAAACCTCTTCTGCTTTGGTGCCAAACAGATTTGTCCTTGTTCAAAGGAGCGTTTAATAACTTTGATTTGACATTGTCTGGCAAGGTCTGCTCCAAGCATGCCTTCTCAGTACAGAACCAGTGACTGCTGCCCTGCAAGATGCTTCTAGGGCATCAAAGCCACACTGCAATGTATGCTTGCTGTCATGGCTTGCAGAATGCATAAGTTTTTGCAATTCTTTATTTTCTGCACAGTCTGTAAAGGTAGCTATTTTTTGCTTAATAAGTTCCACAATATGTTGTTGTTAATTCAGCATGTGAAACTGACAATTCAAAGCCCTAATTGTGAGAGTTGCAGAGGTATATACTTTCTTATCCCACCTGTCCAAAGCTCTGGAATCCCTGTCTGATGGGGTGGGATTTCATAGCTGTAGTTGCTTTGATACCTTTCAGCCCCTTGGAGATGATCTCTGGGTCAGCAGTAGGACTTTTGAAAAGGAATTTGTGAGAGTCAGGTACTCTGTAGTACCCATCTGGTTTCCTAGGAGCAGGGGTTAAACTATCAGGAGTAAGATTGGATTCCATAAAGACATCATCCACAACCTCCAGGACTGCGGGTATTGCTAAAGGCCTACGTTGTGGTAAATCTAGAAATTCTCTGAGTCTCTTTATGGACTGAGGATAATCTTGGCATTCCCAATGGAAATGCTCTCTTAAAGTAAGTAAGGTTTCACCAAAAGAAAAGTCCTCTGGAGGAGAGGCAGAGGGAATGGATTCCGCTGCATCTGAATCCTCATAAGCAGATAAGGGCATGTCTTTATAAACAGATACCTCAGAAGTCGTCAGGCTCTTGGTCTGTTGAAGCTGCTGGGGACAGGCCTCTTTTTCTCTTAGCAGGAGAAGGCTGACTTCCCCTAATCAGCATAATAAGGTCTTCTTCCATTTTAAGCATTTGATGTTGTGGCAAGGGAGCAGGGTCATGCGCTTTGGTCGTTGTTTTTTTAGGCGTAGCGAGTACTCTTGGCCTTAGAAACTTGGTAGTTTTACACAGAACTGAAGATGCGAAAGAAGTCGTCGGTTTGTGTCAAACATCGGTAGTGCGAAGAGCTTCCTCAGAAGCCAGTACCTGCTCAGCGGTTCCGGACGACCCATCCAAGGTAGAGACATCTGCAGGTTCCATAGTCAATGAAGAGTCTCGCTGCATACCAGCCTCCGAACGGGTCTCATTAGAGGCCTGCGAATCCATTGAAGTGGGCATCAGGGGCTACGAAAGCAACTCACTGAGTACCAGCGAACTGGCAACTAGCTTAACAGAAGCGTCGTCGGCAGCTTTGGACCTGTGCGGTCTCTGTATCCTTACGTTTTTTTTGGAATATCAGCAGTCGGATGGCTTACCAAAGCCATTTTGGAATACGGAGATAGAGAACAAAAGTATTTAGCAACAATAAGGGCCCAACGACGAATATTTCGGGCATTGAAAAAGCACAAAACCGACAGCAAGGTACGTCGTGGTCAGGCGACGCAGTAAGACTGGAAATCTCGGTGTGGTATTTGCTTTCCACAGGCAAGACAATTGTTAACTTTTTCTGACATTGGTTAGAGCAAGAAAAAAGGATCCCCAACGTGGTACTTAGCTTTAGAAGATTTCAGGATGATTCAATTTGTAAACGAAATCTCAGGTTGCGGCCGAGCGGCACTCGTGCGAACTGCTTCTGGCTCCTCGGCAAGAACGACTGATGTAATGGTGTTGACTGCCTGTTTTTATACCCCTGAAGACCTGACGTCAGTCCTGGAGTGACAGCAACTGACGCGGAAATACTTAGTCTCTGGTATTCAACTGAGGGCTACCTGCAGGCAGATAACCCAAGTGTGTTGACTGCAACAGTGAAACACAAAGAACATCTAGAATGCATTACTACTACACACGGTTAAATTACACAGATATGTAAGGCAACTGATGGTATTGTTGGGGCAATGCAAGATGACCACAAGTAATAGATAAGGTTAGGTAAAAAAAAAAAAAAAAAAAAAAAAAGAGAAGGAGCAGAGTTTGACACAGAATGCAAATACAAGTGTGAAATGAACAGCAGGTACAGGGGACCAAATTCACAAAGTACAAGCAACTATACATCCTTTCAGTGGTACTAAAAATGGCCTAAGAGTATTCACCGCAACACTACATCTGTGAGAAGACATTCATCTGTAGTAACTGGTAGGACTGATGCCCACGGTGTCAGTACTGCTCAGTGTGTGAAATGTTCTTTGATTGCCAGCTCTATCACATCCTACAATGCACTTCTCCTGTGTAGTTCTTCAGTCCTGAACCCAACTAAACCTATACAAAAAGATTACACAGCAACAAGTGAGAGGCAGAGGATAGGCTAGTTACTGCAGAGAAGTATCTCACTGCAAATACACAATCCTTCCTATCTAACATCAAAGAGGACCTGTCAGTATGTGAAGGAAAGAGTCCCCATTAACGTTTTATTGTTCAACATAGTTACTTATTGTATCTAATCTGTATCTCTTCCTATGATTGCTAACTCCTTTATTATGCTGTCAACATTATGCGACAGCACTACCTGAATACCATAACATCAAAGAACGCCCTCCACCTGGATACCTGAATACTATGACACCAAAGAACACCCTCCACCTGGATACCTGAATACTATGACACCAAAGAACACCCTCCACCTGGATACCTGAATACTATGACACCAAAGAACACCCTCCACCTAGATACCTGAATACTATGACACCAAAGAATGCCTTCGACCTAGATACCTGAATACTATGACACCAAAGAATGCCTTTGACCTAGATACCTGAATACTATGACACCATGAACTATGACACTATGAACCTATGAACCAAAGAATGCCCTTGACCTGGATATACATTCCTTTGCAATGTAACGTAAGCTGGAAGTTAAATCCTACCAAACTGATTCGCCCCAAGTATGCAGAGCTATCTCCCTCGAAAATCAGAAAAAAGAAAAGGAAAGCGAAACAGAGGTGGTGGAGGGACAGAGCCTGTAAACGTTCAGTGTAACATTCACTGCTGCACTACGACTCATAACGCAAGATAATACTGAAGCAGTGACAATATCCCTGGCTGTGTTCTACATGAACTACAGAGTGACCCGACAACTCACGTGTGTACCCTGTTCAAGCATAGCCTCACCTCAGGCTTTGTCCCTACTGAACTGTGCACCACAGACTGACTATAGGTCTAATGTGTGGAAGTGTGCAGGCCCTGTAGGACTGCAGAGGTAAAACCTGTCCTGGTCCAGGACAGTATGTCCACCTTGTACTGCTTATAAAGGAAGAGAGACTGGAGATACGGTTGCTGCCTCAAACAATTTTTTGTTGAAGCAATCTTGAAAAAGACTTGATTAGGAGAAGCTGGCTATCTGAAGTGTCCTCTAACACTGCCTTGTAACCATTTTCATAGTGGTCACAACAAACGACAATGCAACCCACAAACCAACTAGACCTGGTATGGTATAAATGAGTCTTCCCAGACTGTAGTATGTACAGAGTTGGTTTACCTCCCTAAAATCCTTTGTTCTGTCTAGGTAAAATCTGCAATGGCAAATAAATGCATGTGCACCTTAACAGATGCACATGAAAGTCCCTTCTCAGAGTAGAAAGGTGAAGGAAGGTTTGCTGCACTGTAGCTGGCTTAACACGAATACCATTAGATTTATACCAAGCTGAAAACAAAGCCCACTTTGACAGATAAGTTTGCCTGATAGTTTTCCTGACCTCCTTAAAGATCATACGAACTTCTAGAGGAAAAAGAGAGAGACTTCCATTGCAGAATAATAGTTCAACCTTTCAAGTTATAGGAATTTGAAGCTTTAGGTCTGGCTGTACTACAGTCCCTTGTTGCTGGGACAGAAGGTCACACATTACGGAGAAGATCCTACAGCACCTGCTGCTGGTAAACTGTATGATATTTTGACCAGGGGGCAGAAATTAGGATCGGTGTGGCTTTTTCCTGAATAAATTTGCTCGGCACCTTGGTTTGCAAGAACACGGGAAGAAAGGCAAACAAAGCTTGTGTTCCAAAGACTGAAAAGTGTATCAACTGAAAGGTCTGTGATGCAAGGAAACCTTGCAAACTTTTAAAACTTTTAGAATTTGGCAATTTGGTAAGATACAGAGTTCTACTCCTGGAATACGGGGGGACAACGAAAGCAGGACTCTAGAATGTCCCAAACCATGTCCTCTGGGGTCAGCCCCCACTCAGGCAGACTGGCTTACTGCAGCTGAGGTGATCCATTAAAACATTCTGCATGGATGGAATATCATATTTACAGACCTGGATGCTCTGCGCTGGAGCCAGAGCCCAAGCAGACATAGCATGTCTGAACGACATGCAACTTTGAGTGTCATACACACACACACATATAATAAGACTTACTGACAGAAACATAAGGATTGGACAAAAGTATAAGTGAATTCATAAGAGATTGGTATCACAGTTAAAAGAAAAGCATAGTTATACTACAACTCATGGGACATCCTCATGACAGACTCCTTTCTGAATTCTCCTCAGCCATGTCAAAAGTACCTTAAAGCTTACAACTATTCAAATTAACTTTATGGCATAAAACACAACAATAAAGATAGTCCATTGAATAAATAAATATTAAGTGCAGTATCAGTTTACATCATTCTTCAGCCCCAAGATTGCTGGCTATAGTACTTCTCCAAAAGCGCAGTATCTTTGTTGTTTTCACTTGTCTGCTCGTTGTTGTGGTTTGACAAAAACCTCTCTGAAAGGTAAGGATTCAAACGCTACGGATTTCTGCTCTACTGCTTACCGACATACCAAGTCATTGTGGTATGGACTGCACCACTCCAAGAAATTCCCTGTGGAATGACGGTGAGGAGTTTATACCCTCTCAAAGGATTACAGGTGTTGGCACCACAGCCTGCTTAGGTACCAGTGCAAACTCCTCACATGTAGCTTTATCAAGGAGACTAGGAGGATTAAGGAAGACCAGTAAACGAGAACTTTTCGGTACATTCCTCACAGTTAGAGGTCAGGATAGCAACCTGGAAAAGAATGAACTGGAAATTGTTATATTTCCTTTGGGAGAGAGATCTTACAGTTCTTTGTATCCCATATGGCTCTAAGGAAGCCTCTAGTTTATGATACAGTAAGGTTGGATTTCTGTTGGTTGAGGAAAAATTCCTAGCTTGGTAAAGCAACGGGTTATTTAATTTAGCATGTTGTTCATCTCTTGAGAGTTTACCTGCACAAGACAGTCATACATGCATGGGCAAATATAAATGATTTGTAGCCTGAGACAGGCAGAGACTGGAGCTGACCACCTTGTAAATACTCTGGGAGCAGACAGAAGTGCAAAGGACAAGCAGATTGACTAAAATGTCCTGACCTTGCCATAAACTTGAAAAATATTCTGGGTTACTTGAAAAGACAGATATGCAGTTATGCATACTTCATGACAAGAGTGACAGTAAGTCCCTTGGGAAGTAAAGACAGAGAAAAAGAAAGATAGGAGACTTATGGATGAGTATGTTAAACTGTTTACCAATGAGAATCCGTTCAACCTTGAAAGGTCCAGTACCGACTACCAATGCACGCCTTTTCTTAGTAAGAAGAAGAGCCTAAATTGAAGCTTTTCTTTAATCCTGAAGAAAAAAAACCTTCTTATGCCCACCAAAGCTAAATTAAATTTAAGCAAGAAAAGTCTGCCTTCCAGATGGTTTGGAGAGGTGGGAAGGGAAGATGAGGAGGGGGGTGTAGTCAGAAGTGGGACATGCATTCCCAGGGAAGGCAATGGACCATTACTCTTTCTCCTACTGGTCAGTTTACTTTGGCCCTGCCGGCTCTTGTCAGCCTTCTTCTGCTTAAATTCCTCAGCACAGGAATATTTGTTGAATGGCCACTGCCTGATGAAAACGTTTTGGTTGTATCTGGATAGGAAGCAAAAGAGCTGCTTTACTGCATGTCGGCACCATCTGCCTCCCAGTGTGCGATACCCATAGCTGCCGCCAATATGTCACAGGAAGGGGCTCCATACCTGCCGCCAATATGTCAGAGGAAGGGTCTCCGTACCTGCCGCCAATATGTCAGAGGAAGGGTCTCCGTACCTGCCGCCTAAATGACAGAGGAAGGGGCTCCACCCACACCTGCCGCCAATATGACAGAGGAAGGGGCTCCACCCACACTTGCCGCCAATATGTCAGAGGAAGGGGCTCCACGCCTGCCGCCAATATGTCAGAGGAAGGGGCTCCACGCCTGCCGCCAATATGTCAGAGGAAGGGGCTCCACGCCTGCCGCCAATATGTCAGAGGAAGGGGCTCCACACCTGCCGCCAATATGTCAGAGGAAGCGGCTCCATACCTGCCGCCAATATGTCAGAGGAAGGGGCTCCACACCTGCCGCCAATATCTCAGAGGAAGGGGCTCCACACCTAACGCCAATATGTCACAGGAAGGGTCTCCATACCTAATGCGAATATGTCAGAGGAAGGGGCTCCATACCTGTCGCCAATATGTCAAAGGAAGGGGCTCCATGCCTGCTGCCAATATGTCAGAGGAAGGGACTCCAAACCTGCCACTAATATGTCACAGGAAGGGTCTCCATACCTAATGCGAATATGTCAGAGGAAGGGGCTCCACGCCTGCTGCCAATATGTCAGAGGAAGGGACTCCATACCTGCCACCAATATGTCAGAGGAAGGGGCTCCACGCCTGCTGCCAATATGTCAGAGGAAGCGGCTCCATACCTGCCACCAATATGTCAGAGGAAGGTGCCGAGGTCTTTCAATCTGTTTCAGTGCTCCAGTACATACTGTAAACAGCAACATGCAAAATTATACAAGTATATGAATAAAACTGAATATAAAGTGAAACCTGGCCTTTGTGCAGAAAATGTGCATTGTTGCCTTGGGCTTTGTGCCCATACCCTGTTCCACTTGCTTTAAAGAACGCCAACTGAAATACAGTTGTTGAATGGCCACTGCATGATGGAAAAGTTCTGGTTGTATCTGGATAGGAAGCGAAAGAGCTGCTTTACTGCATGTCGGCACCATCTGCCTCCCAGTGTGCGATACCCATACCCGCTGCCAATATGTCAGAGGAAGGGGCTTCATACCTGCCACCAATATGTCAGAGGAAGGGGCTCCATACATGAACTTCAGTTTGCAAAACTGATGTCCTTCCTTATGACTGTTGCGGTATTCTTTATTCTTGGGTTATCCTGCTGAGGATAGCCTAACATCCATCCAGTGTACCGAACTTTTACACTTTCTTGGCATTGTATGTCAGACAAGAACTGAGAGAAGTTTTGGCTGACAAGTCTTTCTGTTTTAGAGAGAAACTCCAACAGCTAGACAAAAGCACCCAGCATCCTTATCAATTACTAACCAATTAATAAAAAAGTGCAACTAGCTGCAAGCATTTGGAATGCAATAATAAAATGAATTAATAAAACAAACTGTTAATACAGAGTTAAGTGAAATCTACAGACCTGATTTAATACTATACCGAAGAACGTAAAATAAAAGGTCTCAAGAAACAAATGCCTTATAGAAAAACAGTAAGTAACCAGCTAAACATTTCCTGACTAAAATCTAGCTAAAATAATTACTAATCTCGTCTACCACTACATCAGAAGGGAAAATATATATCAAAGGACAACAGAACAAACTCAGCCTTTTATGGAAGCATAAACTCTTATGAAATAAGAAAGCACAGCCAAAGCACCACAAAGACTCTTAAACTATGATCGTCTAATGTCATGCCAACTCTGGAGAGGTGTCTCAGAATGTGCCATCACAGGAACATATATAGTCAATAAAGCAATTCTCCTTTAAAGTCTGTCACTTTCATGGCCCTGTCACACTCAATTCAAACTACAAACACTAGACCTAAGCTGAGAGATGCAATGATCTAAAAATCATGTACACTGGTGAGTCAGTTTTAATGTTTCTTGCTTTTGTTTTAAACGTTGGTAGCATTTTATTTCTTAAAGCATTGAACATTACAGGAAAGGGCTTAACTTCAATTACATTTCAATAAAAATGTGAATCTAAACCTAGCCCCTCACATGGTGCAGTCCTCCCCTCGTTACCACATGTGCAGGAAGTTTGGCGATTTTGTCAATGCAGTAACACTGAGTTGTAGTCAGAAGGCCTACAAGTTAGGAGGCATGGTTGTGCTGAAAAAGTACTTAACCCCTGCCCACCCCCATTTATACTTATGTCTTCAATGGAAGCTGTTTTTTTCTGTTATACTGACAAGCGAGTGCAGATCCTACATTCATCCAAGCACAATGAGGCAACCTTGAGAAGTACAACTGTGACACTGTAAGGGCGCACATTACTATCAACTGTTATAATCAAAGGGTTTTTATTGAAGTATTAGGATGGACAAATTGCTGCTGTTGTACATTAAATGTGTGCATACCAGTATTTAGAAGCATTGTCACAGCGTGCGCGCACACACACACACACACACACACACACACACACACACACACACACACACACACACAGATTAACAGACACGTACACACACACAGACTAACAGACAGAAGTACACAGACACACACACACAGATGCGCACGCACACACACACACACTAGTAGACTGACACACGTACACACAGACGCACACAGCCGTCCTGACAGGCCTTAGTCTTTAATGAAAAGCAGCAGAGACCTGACTGTGTATCATCAAGGTGACGAGTGTCATGATGCAAAACTAGGACGTGCTGCAGCTTTACTATGTAGGGAGAATGCATTACTTGCGCAGCTCAACATTTACTTATGAAAATTTAAATTCCACAAACCAGTGGATGTGGATGGAGGAATGGCTGCACAATACAATCGCAGAACCATGCAGCACAAACAGGAGGGTAAGTTTTGATTGCACCATGATCTTTAAGAAACAGGAAAGAAGTGGTTTGGCCTGGCTACCATCCATCATACAGAAAAGCCAGTTTTACTTTTTTTCATGCAGCTGCAGCCAGTTAATCAACAGAAAAACACAAGGTTACAGTTTTGCAGTTTAAATTTTACTTTAAGCATTTAGCTACAATTTATATCCTGTAGTCCTAGTCAAAAAATGTAACCATCAATGTTTTACATAAATGTGACATTCTCCAGAAAAAGACAGTCGGATGTTTTATACAATTTGGTGTATTTCAAGGCTTTGTTATGCTCATGCAGTCTCAACATAGAGCCTGGATTATTTTGCGTTTCTCTCCTACTGTTGTAACTTTTTCTTGTGATGGAGGGACAGAAAGTAAATCCTTGTTTGGGGGTAGTTCTGACAACTGATTTTTAATGTCCTTAGACACAGGCTGTAAATACATATGCTAACTGATGGCTAAGCCTGAGGTGGCAGCCTCTACGGCAGGGGTCAATGGTCAGAGTGACATTACATGCCGTGAAGCTGCTGTTTCAGGCCTGCATCCGGAACCATCTGGCACATATCCTGCATTTGCTTAACAATGTTACCTTGATACTGAAGTATGTGTAATCCCTGTCTAGGATAACAAAGGTACAGACTTTCCTGATAAACCTGTCAAAGATCCAACTTCTCTTGATTGGCGATTACTACAACTATTAGCAGGCATCAGCTTTGAACTTCTAGCCACATTTAAAGAAAAGACAGCATGTACAGCTACTGTGTTTTTTAACAAGTATGAGAAACAGAAAGCCCTTGGGCTTCACATTTGAATTGTTCCCACATTAAGTTTAAGAATAGATCCTACAGGGGATCCCAAGGGTAAAGATTCAATGTCATCAGAGTCATAACTATATGTCAGGTGCACGACTTCTCTGCCAAGCCACAACATACTTATCAGTGAAATGTTTAGACTCACTGAGAAGGCCAAGTCATGCGCCGTTGGATCTGAAGCCTCAGGTCTCAGGCCCACCGAGTGCACTCAGGAAGATTTATTTTGTTTACACTTTCAAAAAAAAGAGAGATGGTAGTTTCTTCCCCAATGTCTACAGGGTTCAGTAAAAAACAAAACAAACAGATGGTGTATCAGTAGGGGCAAATTGGGGTTATCAATGCATGTGGAATTTGCTTAACTGTGGTCTGTGATACAGCACAAATGTCTTGTAAGCCCAGCAGACACTGGTATGTTGGTCTCTGAAGAGGCATCAGCAAAAGGAGACGTATGAACAGCAGACATCAGGACTGAGGACTGACACAGGTGGTTGTGGGGAACCACTGCCTTCAGGCCCAAACAGTTCTACCGAAGTTGTTCTCTGCCTATGGAAGCTTCCACAGTTCATGCTGAATACAACTTTTAAGGAGGACTGCATTCCTTACTCACCTGTATGTCAGATGATGCATCCATAACTTCAGGGACAGCCGCCCTCTGTCCCAATTCCAGAATTACTTTGTGCACTGAGAAACTGCTCAAAGTACATATTTTCCAAAACAGTTTCTTAAAAGAAACACAAAGTTTGCAGTTAGATACTTTATGGGATGACCTCAGATGGAAAAGACTGAAGGTGAAAACTGTGCAGTAAAATCTGTTGCATACAAGAACAGCTGCTGGAGTCTTTTCAGTTGGATGTTATCAGCCTTTGAAAGTCTCCCAGTTACAAATCTAATTAAGTGATCAAAATACAATCACAAACTTGAAAGAATAGAAAGAAAAAAATAACAATAAACTGGCTACTTACTGCAGCTTTAAAGGCTGCCTTGGACAGTACTAATTCAGACTTCTGAATGCTGTTTGAGGCAAAAAGAAAGAGAGATGACAGAAGCACTTCACTCTTTTATACACTACACCCTACTTACTGACGGACGTCCACAATCTCTGGAAGTCAGGCTGCATGGTCAGATATTCACCTGCAGTGAAAAGCCACATGTTGATCATCACCTTGCAGTAAAGATCTTTATAATGAACACCTGGCATTAAACTGAAGCATGCGGTTGCCAGAATTTACCTCAAACTGCAAACTAAGAAGGGGGACACAGTACCTGCACTTAATGGATGCGACTAGAAAAAATGAGATAGCGGTTTGTTTCCACATAAAACGAAGCAGCCCAACAACTAAGCAAACCTTACTCAAATGGCTAACAACAGCACCATCTTTTGTTATAATCACTGTGGTAAGATCCTACTGGGGAAAGTCAGGGCACATTCTTACAGACAGCAGCAGTCACTACACCTACGTTTTCAGGTATATATCGGCAAGAAATATCTGTGAAACAACTAAGTCTGACCCCCTTCTCTACTTTCTCCATATGTTACAGGTCAATTTAATCACAAATGGACATCTGAGTTGTTTGCACTCAATAAGATGACTATAACGAGTGAGTGCCGAGTCAGTCTGTTGATTAAAGTGATTGATCTCACACTCAATAAGATGATTATAACGAATGAGTGCTGAGTCAGTCTGTTGATTAAAGTGACTGATTTCAGCTGCTGTTTGATCACAGTTATCCATCTGCCGTAATATCCATTCCAGTTAGCCCCACTTACTCGTTTGCTTTCTGAAGCCTCCTTTGGTGTTGAAGGCACCAACCAACAGTGTGGTGCACCTCTAAAATATTTGTCTTGGAAAGCTGCCCTTTTAGTGGCCATTGAATCTGCCAGAAGACTATCGGAACTGTAGGCCATCATGTTTGAATAATACTTTTTCTCATTTTCCACACAGACCAGGTGACACACACACCAGTCTTTCCTTCATGGCCAAGGTGATGACAACAAAATGTGTCTCAGTCAGACTGTTAATCTGCATGTGTTTTGCCCTACTGCACAGATTTGATCCTTGGACAGGTATGTCTCCTCATAACTGACCGCATGGCTTTCACCCTGCACAGTGCATCTTACTGCATCAAGAGTGCTTACTAACTTGGGAAATAAGGTTGCATAAATCTAGCACCTTATCTGCCAGGGCTTTATTCTCCATCACTTCGGCTATATCTTTTCACCTGGGACAGGACAATGCCACAGTATTTTATCATGCAAATTTGGCAATAGAGAATCCTGAAAGCCAATATGGCGGAGATGTGCAATCAAGTACTTTACCTTCCTTTCAATGAGGTAGAGGATTCTTGGTTGGTGTGATTGGAGCACCAGTCAACAGCTTTCTTGAATCTATCAACACCACAACTGGATTAGAAACAAGATGTTGTACATGTATCCAATGGAATTCCTAACCCTGTAAAAATTGTTTGATTTCCTGGGAGCAGGGGTTTGGGAGTCTGTCGTCAAAGATATTTGATTTTTAGGAAGCAGGGGTTGGGAATCTGTCTCTAAAATGTACAGTCCTAGCTGTGTCCAAAATCAGCAAAGTACCTCAGAAAGAATGTGTAATACACTGTCTACAGAGGATACCCCTTACTTCTTCAAAATTCATTACCAATAAGCAGCCACCCTCTTAACACAAGTATTGGTCCTTTGTGCCTCTATTAGGGAGATCACACCAGCTTATTTGCCACTGGGTATATACAATCTCCACCCTCCGCTCAGGAGCTGGTCAAACCATTTTTATTTCTGTGTTCCAGTCCTGGCTCCGAGTGCCATTGCCACCTATCGAAACACACTTGCGCGGATTACAGTCAGGATATCATCCCTCTGTGCCTCAAGCCAGGCATTTTCCTCTTTCTTTTTAAAACATGGACCTCGGACACTGATTGTTGCATGTTCTTAAAGAAAAGCATAAATTCCTAAGCAGCTTCATCGGGTCTTGTGAAGGAGGCCCGAGACAGGATCGGGTCTTGTGAGGGAGGCCCGAGACAGGATCGGGTCTTGTGAGGGAGGCCCGAGACAGGATCGGGTCTTGTGAGGGAGGCCCGAGACAGGATCGGGTCTTGTGAGGGAGGCCCGAGACAGGATCGGGTCTTGTGAGGGAGGCCCGAGACAGGATCGGGTCTTGTGAGGGAGGCCCGAGACAGGATCGGGTCTTGTGAGGGAGGCCGAGACAGGATCGGGTCTTGTGAGGGAGGCCGAGACAGGATCGGGTCTTGTGAGGGAGGCCCGAGACAGGATCGGGTCTTGTGAGGGAGGCCCGAGACAGGATCGGGTCTTGTGAGGGAGGCCCGAGACAGGATCGGGTCTTGTGAGGGAGGCCCGAGACAGGATCGGGTCTTGTGAGGGAGGCCTGAGATAGGATCGGGTCTTGTGAGGGAGGCCCGAGAAAGGAGGAGAGTCTGCCCAATACAAGTTGAAGCGAGATGGTGGACATTACAGACCTGACATCTAGACCCTGCTTTTAAGGGTGGCGTTTGCTTTACAGGTCTCCAGGCACAGGTAGACACCAGACTTCAGCTTTACAACTGTGAATGCTCGAGTACAAGAACCAAGGAACACAGACTTTGAAACTAGAAGTCTACAGAGCAGTGTCCAGACATCCACTGCATGCTATTTGTCAGGGATGATAACCACATACTTGGATGACAACTCATTTCCTGAGAGACAGTGCCAGACCTCTGGATCCAAGAGGGTATCAGAGTTAGGAGCTCCAAAAGCACCTCACAAAATCTGACATTCTCCACAGGGTTGCCTTCCAATTCAACAAATATGAAACTGCCCTTGAAGGATTCCTACTTTCACGTGTCATTTCAATTTTGTGAGTGACAAATGATTTGGCTGACATCACTG
Source organism: Protopterus annectens (assembly GCF_019279795.1). NCBI lineage: Eukaryota > Metazoa > Chordata > Ceratodontiformes > Protopteridae > Protopterus > Protopterus annectens. The sequence goes on along the minus strand of NC_056732.1, from coordinate 9,199,868 downwards.
CAGTTCTGGTCAAGGCATGCAGCCTTTTCTGGTTTGGAGAGCCACGGAGAGATGTGACTGTGCTTAATGGTTTTCTAGTAGAACACAGCACAAAGGGGACAGCATGCAAAGTAGAGACTGACACATAAGAAGAATAAACAGACTAGGAAAGGCTTTGTGCAGGATCTGCTTCTTATAAAAATGCAGTTATTGATGCTTGAAATCTCCTTATACTATAAACAAGCATACAGTTAGGAGCTGTCATTAAATCACTCACTAACACAAATGTTCTCCATGAAGAGCGGACACAGACAAACTTGTGTTAGAGCCATGGACTAAAACTAAATGCTAAGAAATGCATAATAGTATCATTCGGGAAGTCATTCTCCCCTTGTAACTCTGACATTGACAACACACCCTAAGAGCTGACACATTACTCGGGGACTTGGACACACATCAACAGCAATCTAGCCTTTAACCATCACATGTCTATAGTAATGAGGAAATCAGTCTATGATGTGTAACTTATAAAGAAAGGTATGGCATCCAGGTCCAAGGAAGTCACTGTTCCACTGTATTCAGCATTCATAAGACCTATCATTGAGTACAACAATCCCTTTGGTATGTACACAACCAGACATATCCAACAACTGGAACGTGCACAAAGGTTCCTCACTAAAAGAATACAGGGCATAAGTCACATGTCCTATGCAGACTGCCTCAAGGCCTCATCCCTGTATTCCGTCTCCTGCAGGCTGTTGAGGGGAGATCTATGCCTGGCATACAAGGCATTGTCAAACCCCACCCTGATGAACTTGCTGTTTGTTTTGTTGATATGCAGGATCAGAATTACCCATTCTAAAGACTTAAATCTTGCCTGAAATATAAAAAGGACCTGCTGGAGAGACAGGTATGTATCCCTGACTACCCCCGTCCATGGAACGGGCTACCCATCCATGTGAAGCAGAGTTCCTTCCTAATCTGATTCAAGTGTAACTTGGACAATTGGACGGGGAGCAGGAAATTCATCCCTGGTTTGGCACCTATGTCTCTAATGGACACAGGCAGCCTGTAAATGTTTCATCTCCCAAGCCCCTGCTTACACTTATCAAGGGTATCAGAACTTGTCAGAAATTTGGGATGCATGGTTAGGCTTAAAAAGGCCCTTGTGGTTCTTTGCCTACTAAACACCTATGAACCTAATTACTTAACACTTCTTTTCACAGTGGGGTACTTATCTGCACTCTAGAAGCCAAGTCGTATGAATGAATGGATAATGCTTAATAACTTACACACACACTCACACACGCGAGCGCTCGCGTGCACACACACACACACACACACACACACACACACACACTTACTGCAGCAATAAAAATGTAAAGAATGTCTACGCTGACATCTAGTTACAACACGCACACTTTTGACATCCCGATAGGACAGTGTCTGCCAAGCCTGGAGGAGGAAGGGTGAAAAGCCTTTGAAGAAGGGCAGGATATCAGACGATCCGTGGAGGAGTCCCAAACAGATTCACTACCAGTAAACATACTCAAGAATCTCCAATTACGTTACGTTAACACACACACACACTTTACAGTCACTGTGCTCACTATGTTCATCATAAGGACACATGCACCACCCATCATGCTTAGGAAGGGAACAAAGTCTTTAGGCAGAAATGGAGTAACTTGGCAACAAATCTATTTCAACAGTGGACAACATGATGTACATCAGTTCATGTCTCGAAATGAAATTCCCTGCTACAGCATAACCTTCCTCTGCTGTAGCACAGTCTTCCTCCCACCTACTTGTAGTACAACTCTACTACAGATTAGATAGGAGATTTTGAGAAGTGTTGATACAGTCTCCCTTACAGGCTGATACACCCTCTCTGAGATGGATTAAGACACATAACCTGCCTACATCAATTTTCTTCCTTTGTCAAGTTGATCAGTAGTAGTTTTTGGTGACTTCTTCTGGAAGAGACCTGATTATGGTGTGGGCCACTCTCCCTCTTGTGAGTGTCTTGTTGATTCCTTCAACATGGGAAGGAGACAGGTAATGTTCTAAGGATGTTCAAAACATTTAAGTCAGACTGGCTGTGCAAATGTCCACATAAGACTAGTAAATATAACAAATGATACTGCAGCAGTAATACTCCTATTCAAACATAAGAAAAATGTGCACTTATTAGAACAATCATTCAATCTGCACGAGCAGGTCCATAAGTCTAGCAAATATTAGGAGAGCTTGGCAGGCAACTTAGGTCCCTTTCCATGTCCCATAATGCATCTTGAGCCATTCAACTCCATATTTGTAATGGAGCATACAAATCAGGAAAAAATAACATGATGCCTCGAGACCAACTTCACAAGAGAGGAAGGGAAGGAAGGTGGACATGTTGCTGAAAACAAACCTGCTCATCCAGACCTACTACTATACTAAAGACATGAAGGTTTGTATCTGGTATGAAGTCACTCTCCTTTGCTAACAGGAAGACACAGTCCTAAGCTAATTCTCTTTGGTACTCTCCCTTATGAGAAAATAACCCTTACAATGGCAGAACAAGATCTGAGTATCTTACCTGGCTTACAGTGCCTTGAAAAGGTGCTGAGGGCCAGGTACCTACTGGACAAGGTCATACAGAGCTGCATTCCAGACAAAACCTTGGAAAGTACCAACTGCCCATGCAGAATGAGCCCGTGTAGAAAATCCTCATTGTAATTGTCATAACAAACTCAAATGCAGTCTGCAATTCTGGCAACGTTACCTTATAAACTTTGCACCAACATTTGAGAAAGAGACAAAGAACTGTGAATCCTTTATAAAAAGAAGTTATGTCTTACCATAACGTTCCACCTGTATTGTTGATCTTCATCTATTCTTGGCTAATAGATTATGGTTCCACTCCTCAAAAAGTACAGTTTTGTACCTACCATAAATGTAGATGTCCGATAGGTATGCATCTGCAGTCATAACATATGGGTTGTCCTGCCTCAGGCAGCCCTTCGGTCGGACGGATTCCAAAGTCTGGGTCTGGCCTCGGCTGATGTCGCACTTTCCCCGACGTCAGAGCGTCTGGGGTATAAAAGCATCAGCCGACGCCATTCTCCTCAGTGTTTCTTGCCCCAGATGCCAGGTGCCCTCTAGGAAGGCCAAATTTGGAGGAATGCAATAAATTCCAAACATTTTCCAAAATATATACATATATATACAAACAAATACACCATAATAGATCCCCCAGCTAGCTAATGGAGGGGTAAGCACCCTAGGAATACCACAGAGGGGAAGGAGGGAGGGTAAACCTGACTGCAGATGCATACCTATCGGACATCTACATTTATGGTAGGTACAAAACTGTACTATGTCCTTCAAGGATGCATCTGCAGTCATAACATATGGGTAGAATACCATAGCCAATCTGGGGGAGGAGGTACTAAGAAAAGGATGGTGTAGTTAAGATACCCTGCAGGACTGCTGTAGCAAAACCTGCTCTGGATCTGGAGTATAAAGGTAAATTGTAATGTTTGGCAAATGTATGCACGGAGCTCCATGTAGCAGCTTCTAAAATGTCCTTGGTAGCCACCCCTCTTAGTAAGGCTGTAGTGGTGGCTGTGGCCCTCGTGGAATGAGGCCTAATGTTTGCAGGAACAGTCTTTCCATGAAAGGAGTAACAAAATCGATTGCAATTTCCTATCCACTTTGAAATTGTCTGTTTGGAAATTGCTTTTCCTTGTACCCCAGCAGCATATGCTACAAGGAGTTGGTCAGTCTTTCTGTAACTTTTAGTTCTGTCCAAGTAGTAGCGTAGTTGTCTGTGTATATCCGGAGTGTGTAGAAGTTTTTCCCCTTTATTTTGTGGATTTGGGAAGAATGTAGGCAAGTGAATAGCTTGGTTCAGGGATACCCTAGATACCACCTTTGGCATAAAAGTAGGATTGGTTCTCAATGAAACTGTGTCCTGATGGAAGATAAGAAATGGCTGTACTGCCATTAAAGCTTGTAACTCAGATACTCTTCTTGCTGAAGTTATGGGCAGAAGGAATGCAGTTTTCCAAGACAGAAACTGTAGATCCGTCGATGCTGCTGGTTCAAAGGGAGGAAGTGTTAGTTTCTCCAGCACAAAGTTGAGATCCCAAGTAGGTAAAGGGGGTTTCCTTGGAGGATTGATGTTTTTGATTCCTCTCAGAAATTACCTGAGGAGAGGATGCGAGAAGATAGGTGGATCACCATTGTATTCTGCTGAAATTGCTGAGGCATGAATCTTAATGGAAGAATAGGACAGGCCATTGTGGAACAATTCTGCTAAGTATTCCAGAATATGTGCCATGCTCGCCACTGTCACATCTAAGCCTTTTGTTGTGTTCCAAATGAGAAATCTTTTCCATTTTGCTGAGTATGTCTTCCGTGTGGAAGGCCGGCGAGCTTCCATAATAATGTCCTTTACTCTCTGTGATAAGTTATTTTGAGGGGGGTTTATGGAATTCTCCAGGCAGTTAGCTGCAATGTTTTCAAGTTGGGATGCATGATCTTGAAATTGTTCTGCGTCAGAAGAAGAGGCCATAGGGGGAGAGGCCATGGTTTCGTCTGTGACATGCTCCTCAATAGTGGGTACCAGTGCTGCCTTGGCCAGTCTGGAGTTATCAGAATCACTCTTGGCTGTTCTGCCCTGATCTTCAGTAAAACCTTGGACATTAATGGGAGAGGTGGGAAGGCATAAACTTTTAGAGCTTTCCAGCTGAAAGAGAGAGAGTCCACCCTCCAGGCTTGTGGGTGGTATGTCCTTGAGCAGAATGTCTTCAGTTGATGATTGTGGGGCGAGGCGAACAGATCTATCTCCGGCTTTCCCCATGCTTGTGTTATGAGTAGAAAGATGTCTGGGTGCAGCATCCATTCGTGTGCATCCATGGTAGTTCTGCTTAAGCTGTCTGCCAGTGCATTTTCTTTCCCTGGCACGAACTGGGACTGTAGTTGGATATTGAGTTTCAAGCATAGTTCCCATAGATTCATGGCCAGCCTGCATAGAGGGCAGGAATGCGTGCCTCCTTGCTTGTTTATGTACCACATGACTGTGGTGTTATCTGTCCTTATTAACAGGTGGCCTTGATGGAGGAAAGGTTTGAAGGCCTCGATTGCGTGTATCACTGCCAGCATTTCCTTTTGGTTTATGTGCATGCGCAGCTGCCCTTGAGACCATAGGCCTTGGATACATTTGCTCTCCATGTGTGCTCCCCATCCTCGGTCTGAAGCGTCCGTGGTGATGGTTTGTTTTGTTTTTGGTTTGTTGAAAGGCAACCCTCTGTTGGACTGGCAGGCTTGAGCCCACCACAGGAATTCCTTTTGAAGGCAAGGAATGATTGGTATCAAAGTTTCCAAACTGTGACTGTGCTGAGACCATACACTCCTTAGGTACCATTGTAATTTTCTCATATGCAGCCTGGCTTGTGGAATCAGAATTATGCAGGATACCATGTAACCCAGGGCCTGCAGGATTTTCCTTGCAGTTAGTGGAGTTTGTCTTGTCAGATTCATGAAGTAATCCGGAAGTTGTTTTTGTTTTTCTTCTGTGAGAAAGGCCATTTGGGTGGTTGTGTCTAGATCTGCACCCAAAAAGGTTATCCTTTGGGATGGAACAAGTCTTGATTTTTGGATGTTGACTGTGTACCCCAAGGCCTGTAATAGGTGGATGGCATAGTCCAAGTCCTTTATCAAATTTTTCTTGTTGTCCGCTTGTATAAGGCAGTCGTCCAGATATGGGTAGATTTGAATCCCTTGAAGTCTGCAGTGTGCAATTACTGATGCCAGGCATTTCGTGAATACTCTGGGCGCAGTAGATAAGCCAAAGGGCAATGCTGAGAATTGATAATGCTCTGATCCTGCAAGAAATCTGAGGTGTCTTCTGCAACTTTGTCGAATAGGGACATGCAGGTATGCCTCCTTGAGATCTAGAGTCACCAGCCAAGAGTCCTTGCCCAGCATGGGAAGAAGTTGCTGTAGGGTCAGCATCTTGAATTTTGGCACAATGAGGAAAGTATTCAGTGCGGACAGGTCGAGAATAGGCCTCCATTGATTTTCTTTTCTTGGAACAAGGAATAATCTGGAGTAAAATCCTTGGCCTTGTTCTGAAAGAGGTACCTTTTCTATGGCTTTCATTTGTATTAAGTTGTTGATCTGTTTTAAAGCCTCTGCCCTCTGATTTAGTGGCAGGTTTGGCATTCCGTTTCTTCTTGGCAAAGTGTGGAAGTGGAACCTGTATCCTTTGTCTATTATTTGCAGTGTCCATGTGTCCCTTGTAATGCCAGTTCTTTGAGAATAAAGAAAGCTTTCCGCCCAAAGGTGCCTCCAATTGAGCCCTGGTCGGCGGAATCAAAGGAAAGTCATTGAGTCTGTCCAGGTGTACTAGTTGTTGTTGCTGTTCCTGCACTACCTCTCTGGTTGGTAGGCTGCCACTGACTGCCTCTGTAGGAGCCTCTAGCTTGCCCTCTACCTCTGGGACGCCTGTTCCTGCCCCTCTGGGATCTGTCCGAGTCTGGAAAGGACCAATTCTTAGTAGGCCAGTTTCTGCTGAATCTCGGTGGTTGTACTTGCAGAAAGTCCTTAACTGTTTGCACAGATTTTGCCTTTTCTTCAGACTTCTTTAAGACCTCCTGAGCCGAGGAACCAAATAATTTTTGTTTTTCCATTGGAGCATCCAGGAGTTTAGCTTTAACATGGTCTGGTAAAGATTGTTCCTTCAGCCAGGCATGCCTACGAATAACTGCCTCAGTCATAGCTGACCTACATGAAGCTTCCAGTGCATCATAACCACATTGCAAAAAATCATTACTAACCTGCTGTGAGTTATGTACCAGATCTTGAAGGGATTTACGGTCAAGGGGTTCAGAAGAGGAAAGCTTCTTATGCAATTCATCTAACAAATACTCTTGGTACTGTATCATATGAAATTGACAATTTAATGCCCTCATGGAAAGAGTTGCAGAAGTATACACCTTCTTTCCCCATCTCTTTAAAGCTCTAGACTCCCTTTCAGAAGGTAGAGAATTTTTGGCAGTGGCAGCTGCAACCCCTTTTGGGCCCTGAGAAATAGTATCTGGATCTGCAGAATGGGCCTTGTACAGATGTAGATGAGAATCCGGGACCCTGTAGTATCTATCAGGTTTGGCAGGAGCCGGAGGGAGAGAATCAGGGGCTGTACTAACATCATTGTACACATCATCAATAACATTCAAAACAGGAGGTATAGCTAAGGGCCTATGCTGAGGTAAATGTAAAAAGGTCCTTAATCTCTTTCTAGAATCAGAAAATTCCTGACCCTGCCATTGAAAATGTTCTCTCATAGAGTGTAGTGTCTCACCAAAGGAAAACTCTTCAGGAGGGGAGGCCGAAGGGATAGATTCTTCAGCATCAGAATCCTTGTAGGCCGAATAACCTACTCCTGGTGATCTGACAACACAGATCCATCCGTAGACTCATCTGAAGAGTGTTGGTCAGAGGGCTCAGTCCTGGGCCTTTTGTCTGGTGGTGGTTGAGAGCCCCTGTCCGGGTGAGGCTGAGAACCTCTAATTAAAGAGATAAGATCCTCTGCAAGGCTGAGGATCTGAGAACTAGAAGAAGGTCTCTGAGAGGTGGTCTTGGGAGGCAAAGCTTAAGCAAGTTTAGCAGCTTTAGCCCTGGAAAAAGCCTTAATGGACATGGAAGCAGGGGGTCTGGCTGCACCACGTGCAGGAGTAGACTTGTCCAAAGGAATGGTGTCGGACATTTCCTGGACACTGGTTTCAGTAGGTAGCTCAGTAGCCGACTCAGCCGGGGCCTCCAGGGCCGCGGTGGTCGGTTAAGTGGATTCGGTTAAAGGAAGTACCGAGGACTCTTGCGGTAGGCCTAACCGTGGTTTCAGCCGAAACCGCGGGCCGCGAGTGTCGGTCCTTGTCCTTCCGTTTTTTCACCAAATGCGATGTCGGAGTCTCCGACGGCATCTTATATGCAAAATTAGCCCCAAAGAATTCCTCTGCAAACTCCGACTGACGCCTAAGAGTTCGTCGGTTGAAGGAAGCACAGGCTGAACAGGCCGAGACGTCGTGGTCTGGGCCTAAGCAAGGGAGGCAGTAAGAGTGGAAATCCTTATGAGGTATTTGTTTCCCACAAGTTAAACAATTATTTACTTTATCTGACATCGGCTGAGGCAAGAAAGAGTCCCCAATGGGGTACTTAGCTTTTTCGAAGTCTTCTGTAGCTGAATCACAGGAGCTGACCGACCAGCACTTGCGAACTGCTTCGGCTTCGGGCACCGCGCGGCAAGAAAGACTGAGGAAAATGGCGTCGGCTGATGCTTTTATACCCCAGACGCTCTGACGTCGGGGAAAGTGCGACATCAGCCGAGGCCAGACCCAGACTTTGGAATCCGGCTGACCGAAGGGCTGCCTGAGGCAGGACAACCCATATGTTATGACTGCAAATGCATCCTTGAAGGACATCCGATCTAGCTTGCAGCAGCCAAAAAAACTCTCAAGCTAATAGTCTACCCATAATGCCCATCTCTACATTACTTCAGATAGAGTTTGCAGAATTATAGAACAATGGAAGGAAACCAATTCCAAAAGAGGAAGTAAAGTCCAAGGAGAGTCCTAAAAGAAGACCCAGGACAACAGATTGCAGATTACTCCACCAGGAATCCACAGGAGGGGGAAGGAGAGTGGGATGCCAAGAACAGATGAAGATCGGCAACAAAGATGGAATGTTATGGTAAGATGTAACTTCTTTATCTGATGTTGTCAATCTTCATCTATTCTTGACTAATGGGACAGAGTCCCCAGCTACTATAGATCCTGGGTGGCCCTATGGAAGGATATTTCTGAGAACCTTAGAACCAAAGGCAGCTCTTTCCCTGGAGACAATATCCAATTTGTAATGAGTTATAAAGGTATGCAGAGTAGCCCATGTTACTGCTGTGCATATTTCACTCATAGAAGCTTTAGAATGGAAGACAGCTTAGATAGTCATAGAGCTAATGGAATGTGCCCTCACCGGCATTGGAAGTTTTAGCTTCTTTTTGTTATAAATGAAAGAAATACAATCTCTTAACCATTTTGACAAGGTAACCTTAGAGACAGATTTCCCGAAGGTTGCGCCAGAGGAGGAGACAAATAATTGTTCTGATCTCCTAAATTCTTTAGTTCTGTTAAGATAGAGACGTAATTGTCTGTGAACATCTAACAGGTGTAAGCAATACTTGTCTTTATTAGAAAAATTTGAAAAGAAAACCGATAAGTCTATAGTCTGATTAATGTTGGACTCTGAGACCATCTTCGGAAAAAAGGATGGAGTTGTCCTGAGTGTAACTCTATCCTTATAGAAAATGAAGTAAGGGGGTTTTGAACATAAAGCTTGCAATTCGGAAACTCATCTTGCGGAGGTGACAGCTATAAGTAAAAGCGTTTTCCAAGACAGGAACTTCAAGTCACAAGTAGCTGCTGGTTCAAAGGGGGGAAATACTAGTGAATGCAAAACAAGAGTTAGATCCCATGGTGGCAGAGGGTCTTTAAATGGGGGTTTTAAATTGATAGTTTTGTTGAGGAAGACCTTACAAAGTCTGTGAGAAATTAAAGGTAGAGCTACAAAGCCATTATGAAAGTTAGAGATGGCTGCTAGAATGACTTTAACAGTAGAAGCGGAAGCTCCCTTACCAAAAAAAATGGCCAAAAATTCTAAAACTTTTTTCCACCGGGGCTGAAAAAGGATCAAGGCCATTGTTGCAAGCCCAGATTGAAAATCTCTTCCATTTACTGAGGTAGAGATTCCTGGTGGATGGTTTATGGGATGCCAGTGACATTTTTCGTTCTGGGCCTGGTGTATCATTATGCCTGGTGACCAATGGAATTGGAGGAACCAAGCAGTTAGCTTGAGACTTTGAAGAATGGGATGCACCAGTCCCTGAGGGTGAGACAAAAGATCCAGAACTGGGTCCAGAATCCATGGATGGTGAACTAGATGAGGCCATATTGAGGGAAAACAAATTTGCCGAGGCCAAAAGGGTGCAATGGAGATTACTTTGTTTCTCAACCTGGCTGCTTTCTTGAGGAAAAGAGGGCTCAGAGGGAAAGGCATATGGGAGACCCAGGGGCCAATTGAGGAGAACAGCGTCTCTTGGGGACTCCCCCAGGGGGATCAGGGCAAAATAGCTTCTGCACTTGTTTTGGGGTGAAGCAAAAAGGCTGGAAGAAGGCTTGCCCCAGCGATGAAAGATCTTCTTCACTACCGTGGGATTGAGAGACCACGCATGAGGCATCAGAATGCATCTGCTTAGTTTGTCCACTATCACGTTTCAACTCCCAGAAAGTGGTTGGAGGTAATTGCCCATTGCCACACTCGGAGGGCTTCTTGACACAGGGTATAGGATTTGGTTCCCCCTTGACTGTTGACATACTAGACCACAGACATGTTGCCTGACTGAACTGCAATCATTCCTTGAGGTACGGCAGAGTGAAATGCTAGTAGCGCCGCCCCTCAGCTCCAGAATACTGATATGAAGACAGGCCTCTTTTGGGGATCAAGCATCTTGGACGGTCTCTCCCAGATAATGCCCCCCCCCCCATCTGGGAGGCACCCGTAGTCACTATAGCCTTGGGTTGAGAAAGGACAAAGGGGTGGTCCAAAAGAATTTGTTCAGATTCCATCCACCAGGATAGATGCTTTTTGCAGTGACTTTTGACGAGTATGCGGTGGTTCACTGGGTGGGTTAGAATGGACCATTGATTCTCAAGAAGCCATTGCAGTAATCTCAAGTGAAATCTCGTTAGTGGGACCAGAGTGATTGCTGCTGCTATGGACCCTAATGGTTGAAGCACTAGCAGTACTGGTACTTTGAGCACATGAGACAGAGTATTTTCTGTAGCCTGCGTGGAGGTAGAGGGCCACACAAGAGAGAGTGTTGAGACGAGCTCTGATAAATTCCATATCCTGAGAGGGGGTCAACCTAGACTTTGTAAAGTTGACCGTGAATCCTAGCTGCAAGAACAATTGTAGGGTGAATTCTATTGTCTGAAGAAGTAGATGTCGGGTGGAAGCAGTGATGAGACAGTCGTCTAGATATGGAAGCACCTAAAATCTGTGCCGTCTCAAGTGAAGTGTTACTGCTGCCATTCATTTGGGGAACACCCTGGGGACTGTGGTGAGGCCAAAGGGCAGCAACCCGAACAGATAATGACTCGCTCCTAGCTGGAAGCGGAGGAGCCTTCTTGAGTGTATGAGGTAATATGCATCCTGAAAGTCTACAGAGCACATTCAATCATTTTCCTCTAGAAAGGGAAGTACTGACTGAACTGTGACCATCTGGAATTTGGACTGTTGAGCAAATTTGTTTAGACTACTGAGATCCAGAATCTGTCTCTAGTCCCCTGTCTTTTTTGGCACTAAAAAGAACCTTCACTAAAATCTAGATCCTATTTGGTCTGGTGGGACTTCTTGGATGACTCTTTTTTCTAGCAGCTTTTGTATTTCTAAGGCTGCTTGGTCCCTCTGACTGGGTGAAACATCGGGGAGTCTTGTTCAAGTTCTTGGATAAAGAGTGAAGGGGATAAAGTAACCTCTGGAAATAATTCTTAGCACTCAGGCTTCTGTGGTTCACAGATTCATAGGTAGGTAGTAGGCTATCAGCCCTTGGGCCTATGTAAGCCTAGCCAACAAGGTTCCCTGGCTTTTGCCACCCAAGAAAGTTATTTTCCTGTGCCCTGTCGAGCAGGGCCACAGGAGTGATCCCCGGGATGAATTTCCTAATTCCCATCCATTCATCAAGATTTTTCTTGAAGAGGGCTAATGAGGAACTTTGCTTGACATAGATGGGTAGCCTGTTCCAGAGTATGGGAAGTGTCTCTGGGACAGGACTCTATCCCTCCAGCATGTTCTATTTTTTGTGATAACAAGGTTTAGGTCCCTAGAGCGTGTATCCCGGAGGGATTGGGATTTCTTTAAGTGTAGCATGTCCAACAGCTCTGGGTTTGACATAGCTTTGTATGTTGGGCAGAAATCACCTCGAAGTAGGTGATATGCTACAGAGTAAAGCTGGAGTTTTTTGAGACTACCAGCATAGGACAACTGTTTGAGAACCGTAATCCTCTCGGTGAGGTACTTTTGTGGCCTTTCTAGCTGTTGCAGTTGTCTTGTGAGGTACATTCCAAAAGGGGCATTGTACTCAATAATGGGTCTAATGAGTGCTGAGTAGAGGGGAACAAAGACCTCTTTTCCTGCAATGAGAACCCATTCATGATGAGGTGTGCCATGTAGAAGGATTTTCTGGCTACTGTGGCGATGTGATTATCAAAGGAGAGACTACTGTCCACCTGAGTCCCAAGGTCTCTTATCACACATTTGGCGTTAAGAGGACTGCCGCCTATAATGGTAGTTCATGGGAACAGAGTTTTTACCTAAGGGGATGACAATGCACTTTTTGGCATTTAGCTTGAGGCCATGGCTCTGACACCAGGCATCTCTCTTAACGAGGCCCTTCTGTAGGATGTCCACATCATTTGGGGACTCTACTATGGCTCCTAGTTTGCGGTCATCTGCGAACTTCATCAGCCAGAGGCCCTCTGTGTTACCCCTTACTTCAGAAAAGTAGATACCAAACAGGAGAGGACCCAGGACTGAACCCTGTGGTACTCCACTTGTCACTGGTTTGAAGTCCAATTTGGAGTCTGCAACTTTTACAGTGTGGGTTCTGTCGATGAGCCAGTTGGCAACCCATCTTGTGACGTATGGATTTATACCCAGTTTAATGAGTTTATCTATAATTCCAGAATGAGGGATGGTGTCAAAAGCCTTGGCGAGGTCAAGATAGGCTGTGTGAACTGCCCTTCCCTTGTCTACGGCTTTGGTGACTGTTTCAAAGAAGTCAATCAGGTTCAGGAGGCATTATCTGCCTTCCACAAATCCGAACTGGGTCCAGGGTTTTGCTGGTTACCTACATCTTTGTTTATGAGTTCCATGATGATGCGTTTCATGGCCTTGCAGACCAGGTTCGTCAGGCTAACAAGGCGATAGTTCCCAGGGTCTGTGGTGGCCACCCGTTTGTGGAGTGGTATAACTGTTGCTGTGTGCCATTCAGTGGGCACAAAGCCTGACGTGAGGCTATGACTGAACATTGTGCTTAGGTGGGAGCCAGTTTGTTCTGAAGTTCGTGTAGAATGCAGCCTGGAATGTTGTCCGGTCCCATGGAAGCTGTGTTCTTGGCTTTGGAAACTGCATTTTTACCTGCGCAGTTGTGATTTCTGGGTCTCTGCATTCTTCTGGTATAGATATGGGCCTTTTAGGGGGTGAGAGGGGGTAAAGTTAGCAGTGAACCTATCAGCCAGGATGGTTGGTGATATCAGTTGGTTCTGTAATTTTTGTGCCCTTGTGCTGTAGTTCAGAGCAGACCTAGGTGTTGCCACTGAAATTCTTGATGGCTATAGAATGCTTTCTGGCTGTCCTTAGAATCGGAGGCAATCTTGTTTTCATAGCTAGCTTTGGAGGATTTTATGAGGGATCTCAGTTTCTTACTGAGGCTGACCATGGAGCTCCTCCACTCATGGGATTTTACTTTCTTCTGCAACAGTTTCTTCCTTCTGTTGTCGAGTTTATTTATAGTGGCGGACCACCAGATTGGCTTCCTTTTTTTGGAGGATAGCATCCTGGTTCTGTTAGGGATAGCAGGAGCCATGCACTCGTGTAGGTGCTTATAGAGTGCATTTGTGTAGGATTCTGCAGTCATAGCTGCAGTGCCCATCTGCAGACATGTCATGAAGTTTGCCACTTCTGTCTTAAGAAGCATGAAGTTGGCTTTGGAGAAATTTTTTACTGTGGTTTCCTTAATGGGGGTAGGATGTGGATATCTATGGTGATTAGCTTATGGTTGGATCTAACCAACGAGGAGTTGACTTCAGGTGTGGAACACCGGTCACTCATGTTGGTAATAACTAGGTCTAGGATATTGTTGCCCCTGGTGGGGGTGTGGATAAGTTGATCCAGGGCATTGGAATGTATGAATTTTAGAAAGTGTTGAGCGAAGGAGTTGGTACATGAGTAGTTTTCCCAGTTAATGGTGGGGTAGTTGAAATCGACCATTATTAGGGTGTTTAGTTGGACCCTAATATTTTCCAGTATATCAAGAAAAGAGGAGTGGGAGTCCTGGGGCATGGTGGGGGATCTGTAGCAAGCTACAATCTGGATTGCAGTTTTGCCCAGAGTTGGTTGCACTTGGAAAATTACGGATGCATTATGTTGGGCAACTAGCCTGGAGGTGTGGATATCCTTAATGAATATGGACTCACCTCCGCCTTTGGTGTTCCGCTCCAGGTTAGATGGCTGAAAGGTATAGTATCAGTTATAGCTTGGTAATGCAGGGGTGCTCTCCGGAGCCTTGAATCAGGTTTCAGTCACAGCACAGACATCGATGTTCTCCATTTTGAGGAGTGCCTCGAGTGAGTACATTTTGAGGTTTAGACTTCTAGTGTTGAGTAGCATTACCCTCAGTTTTTGTTTGTTTGTACCTGCTACGGTGGTAGGTTTGTCATTTGGACCTTGCCTAAAGAAGCACTATAAAGGCGGCAAGAGCCTTAGCCAAAATCTGGAATTCCAGGGGCGACAGGTGCAGGCCATCTCTGGCAAAGCATCATGGCCTGTCGACCATTTTGTCCGAGGCAGACAGATACTCGATCCCCTTAGAATGACACCAGAAGCTTAGCCAATTGTTAGTCAATAATTTTGTCCTTGTACTGTGGTATCATTCTGGGTGAAGGTAGGATGCTACTCAGGGCTAGGGTCATACCTGCCTGGATTACAAGGTCGGAGAGCTCTTCCATGTCTTTTTTCATGTAGATCAGGGAGGTACATCTCAAGTCGTTCATACCAACATGGAGAATGACAGAGTCATATTTGTACTTGTTTGCAGTGACCTGAGTGCGTGGGTTATGTTGGTGGATCCTGGCACCTGACAGGCAGCTAACAGTAACCTTCTCCTTGTCTAGTCTGGTGAGTGGAACATCAGTGTGCCTGACTACAGAGTCACCTATGACTAATGTGTTTGGTACATTGTTTTGCCTTATGGGCTGTGGCTGAGTGGCACACTGAGTCTGTGGTTATGTGTCTTTTGGGTTGTGTTGAGGGGTGGAGGTTCCTTGCATTTCTGCTTTGGAGCTCTCTGTTGTTTGGGCAGATTATTACTGAGAGGCTCCACAAATGTTTTCATGTATCTATGTGTGGCATTTGGTGGTGTAGGTTTAGTAGGTTTATGTGATGAGTGTGGTGTAGTGCAAGTGTTTACCTTCTCTTGACTGACACATTCAATCTTGGGTTGAGAGAGCTTTGCTTCTAGTTTGGCTAAATAAATGCATGTCTCACAGGTTTTAGTGTTGGGTGGTAGGAGGAGAGGGTTGTCAGTGTACATGAGGCAACTGCCCCAATATGCCCAGATTCATCAGGTAGACAGGAGAGAACACCGGGAGCGGTCCCTTGGAAATGCCTGGGTAAGAGAACACTAGGAGCGGTCCCTTGGAAATGCCTGGGTAATCACTATTCATCAGGTAGACAGGAGAGAACACTTGGAGCTGTCCCTTGGACATGCCTGGGTAATCACTATTTCACAGGTAGACAGGAGAGAACACCAGGAGCTGTCCCTTGGACATGCCTGGGTAATCACTATTTTCCAGGTAGACAGGAGAGAAAGTACAGTTGTGTACACTTGCCATAAATGTAGATGTTCGAGTGTCTTCACTGTTTCAGTCATGACTGCAGGGTTCTCCCCAGCCGACAGGCAGTCCTCCGTCGGCCAGAATCCCAAAGTCTGGGTCCGGCGTCGGCTGTTCAGCCATGCTCCCTGACGTCAGAGCGCCAGGAGTACAAAGCTGACAGCCGACGCCATGTTCTCCAGTTTTTCTTGCCCCAGATGTCAGAAGTCCCAAAAATGAGTAAGGTCCCATACCCCTTGCAAATACACCTCAGAAGAATGGTGAATTAAAGGAACCACACAAAAGTAAAAATAAGAGGGGACAGGAGGGAGGGAAACCCAGACTGCAACAGTGAAGATACTCGAACATCTACATTTATGGTAAGTGTACACAACTGTACTATGTTCATCGTGTTTCACTGTTGCAGTCATGACTGTAGGGTAAAAATCCCAAAGCAGAATGAAAGGGGGTGGTCATAAAGTAGAAGGGGTGGCTAAAAGGCCCTGCAAGACTGCAGAAGCAAAGCCTGCCCTAGACCTAGAGTAGAGAGGTAGATTGTAATGCTTTGAAAAAGTATGCACTGAACTCCAAGTTGCAGCTTCCAAAATGTCTTTGGTAGGAACTCCCCTGCGGAAGGCAGCTGAAGTGGCAGCAGCTCTGGTGGAATGAGTCCATATACTTCCTGGGATTTGCTTTCCGTGGTGTGAGTAACAAAATCTGATTCCATGAGCAATTCATTTAGAAATGGTCTGTTTTGAAATGGCTTTACCTTGGGAACCTGAAGCATAAGAAACAAACAATTGCTCTGATTTCCTGATGTCCTTGGTTCTGTTCAGGTAAAAACGTAGTTGTCTGTGTACATCCAAGGAATGTAAGATCCTTTCCCCTTTATTTTGAGGAGTGGGGAAAAAAGTTGGCAAGTGAATAGTTTGATTTAAAGCCACTTTGGAAACCACCTCAGGCATGAAAGTAGGATTAGTCCTTAAAGACGCCCTGTCTTGATGAAAAATAATATAAGGTTCTACAGCCATAAGAGCTTGCAACTCTGAAACTCTCCTGGCAGAGGTCAGAGCCAACAGGATGGCTGTTTTCCAAGATAAAAACTTGATGTAAGAAGTGGCAGCAGGCTCAAAAGGAGGTAAGGTGAGCTTTTCCAAAACATAGTTGAGATCCCAAGCAGGAATGGGAGGAGATCTAGGGGGCCTTAAGTTCTTAGCTCCTCTGAGAAACTGTCTCATGAGCTGGTGGGAAAAGATTGGAGGGTCTGTATTATAATGAGCAGAAATAGCAGAGGCATGTATCTTAATGGAAGAGAAAGAGAGACCCTTATGTAAGAGGTCTGTCAGGTAAAGTAAAATCAAAGGAATGTTAGAAAGAAGAGGATCAGAATCCTGAGCCTGCATCCAGGAACAAAATCTTTTCCATTTTCCTGCATAAGATTTTCTAGTGCTAGGACATCTGGCTTCTAAAATGACATCCATAACCTGCTTGGGTAGGAGAGAATGAATCAAAGACCCTGGATTAACCAGGCTGCTAGGCTGAGAGTTCTGACATTGGAGTGTAGAACCTGACCCTGGTGTTGGGACAGAAGGTTCGGAGTCTGTGGTAAAATCCAAGGGGGCTCCAGACAAAGGTTTTTCAGAGTTGGGTACTAAAACTGTCGAGGCCAATTTGGGGCCAGCAAGATTATCATCTTGGGCTTGTCCTGTTTGATCTTTAATAATACCCGTGGAAGAAGAGGAAGAGGTGGAAAGGCATATCCCGAGAGGTTTCTCCAACGGAATTATAGTGCATCCACTTTCCAAGCTTGTTTGTGGAAAGTCCTGGTGCAAAAAATCTGTAGTTGATGATTGAGGTGGGATGCAAAGAGGTCTATGTGAGGACATCCCCAGACTGCTGTTATCATCTTGAATATTTCGGTGTCCAGCATCCACTCGTGTGGGTCCGAAAGGTTTCTGCTCAGACTGTCTGCCAGGAAGTTTTGCTTCCCTGGTAGAAACTGAGCTTGAAGGTCCAGATTGCAAGCTAGAGCTGTGTTCCACAGATCCATGGGTAGTCTGCAAAGGGGGTAGGAATGAGATCCCCCTTGCTTGTTTATGTACCACATAACTGTGGTGTTGTCTGTTCGTATCAGTAGTTGTCCTGGATGTAGAAGATTCCTGAAGGCCAATAGAGCTTTCTGAACGGCTAACATTTCCTTTAAATTGATATGCAGGTGCTTCTGATCCTTTGTCTGAAGGCCCTGCAAACAGTTGCCCCGAAAATGGGCTCCCCATGCATAATCTGAGGCATCCGTGGTTAGTATCTGAGTGGCAGGAGGTAGACAGAAGGGTTTTCCTTTGTTTAGAGTACATGCCTTGGACCACCAAAGGAATTCCTTTTGAAGACAAGGCAGGACGGAGATCAGTATGTCTACAGTGTGGCAATTCTGAGACCATACACTTTTTAGGTACCACTGTATTTTCCTCATATGTAGTCTTGCATACGGTACGAGAAGGATGCAGGAGGCCATGTAACCCAAAGCCTGCAGGAATCTCCTTGCAGATAACTGAGTTAAAGTTGCCAAGGTTTTGAAAGTTGAAGCCAGCTGTAACTGTTTTTCGTACGTCAGAAATGCCATCTGGGTTGTTGTGTTTAGAGAAGCACCCAGAAAAGTTATCTGTTATGAGGGTGTCAAATTTGACTTTTTTATGTTTACAGTGAATCCCAGGAACTTGAGAAGATTCAGAACAAACTGTAGATGCTGGAGTAAGACATCCCTGCTGTCTGCCTGAATAAGACAGTCGTCCAGATAAGGGTAAATTTGAATTCCCTTGAGTCTGCAATAAGCTACTACTGGAGCCAGGCATTTGGTGAAGACCCTGGGCGCAGTAGACAATCCAAAGGGCAGCGCAGAGAATTGAAACTGCCTCGATCCGGCCTTGAACCTGAGGTATTTTCTGCGTTCCTGCCTGATGGGAATGTGTAAATATGCCTCCTGTAAATCCAAAGTTACCATCCATGCATTTTTGGTCAGCATTGGAAGTAGCTGCTGTAGAGTAAGCATCTTGAATTTTGGTATCTCTAGAAAAGTGTTCAAGACTGACAGATCCAGAATGGGTCTCCATGAATTTTGCTTCCTGGGGACTAGAAAGAGCCTTGAGTAAAAACCTTGTCCCATCTCTGAAAGTGGAACTAGTTGTATGGCTTTCATAGCCAAGAGAGAGCTTCCACCTGGTTTAAGGCCTCTGTCCATTGATGTTTTGGAAGATCTGGCCATCCGCTTGGCCTTGGTAGAGTATGAAAATGGAATTTGTAACCTCTTGAAACCACATCCAGAACCCACTTGTCTTGGGTTATAAGAGTTCAATTTAGGTGAAAAATAGAAAGTTTTCCTCCGAGAGGGGCTTCAAGGCAAGAAGTTCCTGCAGCCCAACCGAGAGAGTCATTGAGTCCGTTTCCTATGAGCTTGCGACCTGTCCTCTCCTCCCATAAGGGAGGAAGCAGTCCACTGTCTTGATCTATAAGAGGCTTGTGTTTGAGGCCTTCCTCGGGAGCGTCTGTATCTACCCCTCTGAGGCCTGTCTGAATTGGGAAAGGACCAATTTTTTGTAGGCCAATTCCTACTAAATCTGGGTGGCTGTACTTATAAGAAATCTTTAACTGTTTGCATGGATTTTGCCTTGTCCTCCATCTTTTTAATCACCTCTTCAGCTTTAGATCCAAACAAAACATTATGCTGTACAGGAGCATCCAATAATTTAGCTTTTACTTGATCTGGCAAATTTTGTTCCTTTAACCATGCATGCCTTCTAATTACTGTGCCAGAGGCAGCAGCCCTACAAGAAGCCTCCAAGGCATCAAATCCACAGTGTAAGCCATGCTTCCCAACTTGTTCAGTGGCATGCATTAAGTCATGTAATTCCTTATCATCTGTACAGGCAGAAATGGAAGTTAGCTTTTCTTTTAATACAGACAGGAGAAATTGCTGGTATTTCAACATATGAAACTGACAGTTTAAAGCCCTAATAGATAAAGTAGCAGAAGTGTACACTTTTTTGCCCCATCTTTCTAAAGATCTGGAATCCTTCTCAGTGGGAATGGGGTTTTTAGCAGAAGCGGCCTTAACTCCCTTAGGACCCTGAGAAATTGTTTCAGGGTCAGCAGTAGGGTTCTTGTATAAAAACTGGTGGGAATCAGGAACCCTGTAATATCTGTCAGGCTTAACAGGAGCTGAAAGAAAAGAGTCAGGGGTTAAGTTAGCCTCCGAAAAAGCATCATCCACAATATCCAAAATAGGAGGAATAGCCAGGGGTCTATGTTGGGGAAGAAGAAGAAAATCCCTTAGTCTTTTCTTAGATTCCGAATACTCCTGTCCTTCCCAGTGGAAATGTTCCCTCATTTCATGCAAAGTTTCCCCAAAAGAGAAATCCTCAGGGGGAGAAGCTGAAGGAATGGATTCCTCAGCATCAGAATCCTCATAAGAAGGGAAAGAATATTCCTGGTCAGAAGAAGAAACTGAAGAAACAGAAGCCTAATCAGAGAAGTCATAATAAACTTCCTGCCTTGGCCTTTTATCTGGAGGGGGATGTGAACCCCTAATCATAGTAAGTAAATCCTCCGCCATTTTAAGTAACTGTTTCTGTGACTTGGGAGCCAGATCAGAAGAGGCCTGAGTTGCAGTCTTTGATTTGGAAGGAGTCTTTGCCTTTGTCTTTGGCTTTGCCTTTATTAGAAGCTGAGTAGGTCTGAAAACCCCTTCGGAAGCCGGTACCTGCACAGCGGCTCCGGACCCATCCGAAGGAGCATTGTCCGAAGGTCCTGCAACAGAAATATTCAAAGGCCTAGTTGGCTCCTCGTGGGAGTCCATTTCGGCCATCGGTTCCGAAATGGCCGATGACAGGGGCTGCAAAAGAGCCTCACTGACGACGGCCGAACCTGAAGCTGGCTCTGCTTGAATGATATTGTCTGATTTGGACCTCGGAGGCCTGTCTTTGTCCTTGCGTCGTTTGTGAACTCCGGTAGCCGGAACCGTATCCGATGACATTTTGTAATTAAAACGCCTACCGAAGTAATGAAATGCAAAATCATACCTTCGTTTAATTGTACGTTGATTGAATCTAGCACAAAACCGACAACTAGCTACGTCGTGGTCAGGGCCTAAGCAAGGAATACAGTAAGAATGAAAATCCTTATGAGGTATTTGCTTCCCACATGAAATACAATTATTAACTTTTTCTGACATCGGACTGGAGCAAGAAAAAACTTTCCCCAACGGGGTACTTAGCTTTGAGTAGGAGAAGAAAGTCTTCGGATTGAAGTTTGTTCAGGAAAGATCGCCAGGAGTCAGCCGACCGGCACTTGTGAACTGCTATCACCACACGGCAAGAAAGACTGGAGAACATGGCGTCGGCTGTCAGCTTTGTACTCCTGGCGCTCTGACGTCAGGGAGCATGGCTGAACAGCCGACGCCGGACCCAGACTTTGGGATTCTGGCCGACCGAGGACTGCCTGCCGGCAGGGGAGAAGCCTACAGTCATGACTGCAACAGTGAAACACGATGAACATCACCGGGATCGGTTGTTTGGACATGCCTGGGTAATCACTATTTCCCAGGTAGAAAGGAGAGAACACCAGGAGCTGTCCCTTCGACATGCCTGGGTAATCACAATTTCCCAGGTAGACAGGAGAGAACACCAAGAGCTGTCCCTTGGACATATCTGGGTAATCACTATTTCCCAGGTAGACAGGAGAGAACACTGGCAGCAGTTGTTTGGACATGCCTGGGCAATCACTATTTCCCAGGTAGACAGGAGAGAACACCAGGAGCTGTCCCTTGGACATGTCTGGGTAATCACTATTTCCCAGGTAGGCAGGAGAGAACACCGGGAGTGGTTGTTTGGAGGTGTCTGGGTAATCACTATTTCCCAGGTAGGCAGGAGAGAACACTGGGAGCGGTTGTTTGGTCATGTCTGGGTAATCACTATTTCCCAGGTAGACAGGAGAGAACACCGGGAGGGGTTGTTTGGAGGTGTCTGGGTAATCACTATTTCCCAGGTAGGCAGGAGAGAACACTGGGAGTGGTTGTTTGGACATGCCTGGGTAATCACTATTTCCCAGGTAGACAGGAGAGAAAGTACAGTTTTGTACCTACCATAAATGTAGATGTTAGAGTGCTAATACAGCTGCAGTCATAACAGATGGGTTCTCCTGCCGTCAGGCGGGTCCCCGGTCGGCTGAATTCCAAAGTCTAGGTCCGGCGTCGGTTGTCGTCGCTTCTTCCCTGACGTCAGTGCGACAGGGGTATAAAAGAACCAGCAGACGCCATTTTCTTCAGTTTTTCTTGCCCCAGATGTCAGGTGCCCCCAGAAGGAAGGCAATACATAAATTTATGTAATAAAGGAATGCAATATAATCAAAATACAGTAGTTGCAAGCAAATACACCATAAATGAATACCCCAATCAGGTTGTATGAGGAGGTGTTAGCCGATAGGCATGTCCCAAGAGGGGAAGGAGGGAGGGAAACCTGGACTGCAGCTGTATTAGCACTCGAACATCTAAATTTATGGTAGGTACAAAACTGTACTATGTTCATCGTGCATACAGCTGCAGTCATAACAGATGGGTAGAATCCCAAAGCTAACAAAGGGGTGGTAGGCACTAGGTGGAACTAGGAGGAGCCAGGATGCCCTGCAAAACTGCAGTGGCAAAGCCTGCTCTAGTTTTGGAGTATAATGGTAGGTGGTAGTGCTTGGAGAAGGTATGCACAGAACTCCAAGTGGCTGCTTCCAAAATATCTTTGGTAGGAACTCCTCTGAGGAAAGCTGCAGAGGTAGCTGTGGCCCTTGTGGAGTGAGATCTGAT
This sequence comes from Protopterus annectens, assembly GCF_019279795.1. Taxonomy (NCBI): domain Eukaryota; kingdom Metazoa; phylum Chordata; order Ceratodontiformes; family Protopteridae; genus Protopterus; species Protopterus annectens. The sequence continues at coordinate 9,177,350 of NC_056732.1, read as the reverse complement.
GCCTGCAGGTACAGTTTTACCATGAAAAGAGTAACAAAAGCGTATGCAGTGGGCTATCCATTTTGAGATCGTCTGTTTGGAAATTGGCTTCCCCTGAGCTCCTATAGCATAGGACACAAAGAGCGGTTCTGTTTTTCTGAAAGGCTTTGTTCTGTCCAAATAATAACACAGCTGTCTGTGGATGTCCAAGGAATGTAGTAGTCTCTCCCCTTTGTTTTGAAGATTAGGGTAAAAGGTAGGTAAGTGGATAGCCTGATTCAAAGCTACCCTGGATACCACCTTTGGCATAAAGGATGGGTTGGTTCATAAGGAAACTCTGTCCTGATGGAAGATGATAAAAGGCTGCACAGCCATGAGGGCTTGTAGTTCCGATACCCTGCGAGCTGAGGTGATAGCCAGAAGGAAAGCGGTTTTCCAGGACAAATATTGCAAATCTGTTGAGGCAGCTGGCTCAAAAGGAGGCAAGGTCAGCTTTTCTAGAATGAAATTTAGGTCCCAAGCAGGTATTGGTTGTTTCCTTGGGGGTTTTATATTCTTAGCCCCTCTGAGGAACTGTCTTAAGAGGGGGTGAGAGAATAAAGGTGGATCAGTGTTGTATTCTGCAGAAATGGCTGAGGCATAGATTTTGATGGAGGAAAATGAAAGTCCACTGCTTAGCAGCTCAGCTAGATACTGTAATATTTGAGGTAAATTCAGTTTTCCAGGATTCTGTCCCTTTTTCTCATTCCAGGCACAAAACCGTTTCCATTTTGCGGAGTAAGCTTTTCTAGTAGACGGCCTTCTGGCCTCCAAAATGACATCCTGCACCTCCTTGGAGAGTAGGGTCTGTTGTGATGTTAAGGAATCTTCCGTGCGGCCAGATTGAGTGTTTTCAGCTGACTGTGAAGAGTTTTGAAGCTGTGCTGAGTCAGAAGAAGAGGCATTAGAGGTAGGGTTCATGGTGGGGAATGCGTCAGGCTCCTCAGGAGTGGGTACCAGTGCTGTCTTGGCCAGTCTGGAGCAATGAGAATCATCTTTGGTCTGTCTGCTCTGGTTTTTAATAGAACTTTGGGCAGCAGAGGAAGAGGCGGAAAGGCATAAACTGTCATTGTTGTCCAACTGAAAGAGAGAGCGTCCACTCTCCAGGCCTGTGGATGAAAAGTCCTTGAGCAGAATTTTGTCACTTGGTGATTTTTGTGGGAGGCAAAGAGATCTATGTCTGGCCTTTCCCATGCTTATATTATCTCTGTAAAAACTTGAGGATGCAACTTCCATTTGTGTGGATCTATCTTATTTCTGCTTAGGTTGTCTGCCAGCGTGTTTTCCTTGCCTGGCAAGTACTGCGCTTGGAGTTCGATTTGTAATTCCAGAGCCATGTTCCAAAGGGACATGGCCAGCCTGCATAGGGGGTATGAATGGGTTCCTCCCTGTTTGCTTATGTACCACATTACTGTGGTGTTGTCTGTCCTTATCAAAATTTGACCTGGATGCAGAAGGTCTTTGAAAGCTATAATAGCCTTTATTACTGCTAGCATTTCCTTTTGATTGATGTGAAGGTGCTTTTCTTTTTGGGACCATTTGCCCTGAATGCACCGATCTGTCATGTGCGCCCCCCAGGTGTAGTCCGAGGCGTCTGTTGTGATGACTTGATTTGCTTGAGGCTTGCAGAATGGGAGACCTGAGTTTGTTTGGCATGCTTGAGCCCACCACAAAAATTCCTTTTGAAGACATGGAATTAGTGGTATTATTGCTTCCAAACTGTGGCTGTGTTGAGACCATAGGTTTTTCAGGTACCACTGAAGTTTTCTCATATGCAGCTTTGCACATGGGATTACTAGGATGCAAGATGCCATGAATCCCAGAGCCTGCAGGATTTTCCTTGCAGTCAGCCTGGTGAAATTTGCTAGTTTTCTGAAGTATTGAGTTAGTTGCCCCTGTTTCTCTGGCGTGAGGTAGGCCATCTGGGTGTTTGTGTCCAAGTTGGCACCCAGGAAAATTATTTTCTGAGAGGGTATTAGCCTTGATTTCTTTTTGCTGACTGTGTATCCCAGAGAATTCAACATTATTACAAAAGCAAGATGTTTCAGAAGTATATGCTTGCTGTCCGCTTGGCTCAGGCAGTCGTCCAAATATGGGTATATTTGTATCCCTTGAAGTCTGCAGTAGGCAATTACTGATGCCAGGCATTTCGTGAATACTCTGGGCGCAGTAGATAAGCCAAAGGGCAATGCAGAGAATTGATAATGGGTTGAACCTGCAAGAAATCTGAGGTATCTTCTGCAATTTTGTCTGATTGGGACATGCAGGTATGCCTCCTTGAGGTCCAATGTTACCAGCCAAGACTCCTTGCCCAGCATGGGAAGAAGCTGCTGTAATGTGAGCATCTAGAATTTTGGTACGAGTAAAAATGTGTTTAGGATGGATAGGTCCAAAATAGGTCTCCAATCTTTTCCCTTCCTTGGTACCTGGAATAGTCTGGAATAAAAACCTTGACCTTGTTCTTGAGTAGGTACCTCTTGAATAGCTTTCATGTCCATGAGATCTGAAATTTGTCTTTGTGCCTCTGCCCTTTGATTGTGTGGCAGGTTCGGCATGCCTCTCATTTTTGGAAGGGTGTGAAAATGGAATCTGTAGCCTCTGTTTATAATGTCCAGGATCCATTTGTCTTTTGTGACAATATGCCAATTTTTCGAAAATAATGCCAGTTTTCCGCCTAAGGGTGCTGCCATTTGAGCACTGCTTGGCATGCAAAAGGGAAAGTCATTGGGCTTGCTTTCTGAATGGCTGTGAACTATCCTCAGCACCTCTTTGTGTAGGAGCTTGCCATTGTCTGCCTCTAAACGATCCTTGAGATTGCCCTCTGCCCCTTGGACGCCTGTATCTACCTCTTTGGGGTCTGTCCGTGGCTGGAAAGGACCAATTTTTGGAAGGCCAATTTCTACTGAAACGTGGAGGTTGTACCTGTAGAAAATCTTTCACTGTTTGCATTGATTTAGCTTTTTCTTCCATTTTCTTTAATGCCTCCTCAGCTTTAACACCAAATAATACATCCTTTTTTAGAGGGGCATCTAGTAATTTAGCTTTGACATGATCTGGTAAGGTTTGCTCCTTGAGCCAGGCATGTCTACGTATGACTGATCCTGTAACAGCAACTCTACATGAGGCCTCTAGAGCATCAAAACCACATTGCAAGGTATGTTTACCCACTTGTTCTGCACTATGCATCAAATCCTGCAACTCCTTCAAATCTGGTTGTTCAGGTTGTGACATTTTGCTTCTCAACTGTGATAACAGAAACTGTTGGTACTTTAACATATGGAACTGGCAGTTTAATGCCCTCATAGTTAAGGTGGCCGTGGTGTATACCTTTTTTCCCCACCTTTCTAAAGATCTGGAATCTCTCTCGGAAGGTAATGGATTTTTAGCACTGGAGGCCTTAATTCCCTTGGGGCCCTGTGAGATAGTTTCTGGGTCAGCCGCATGGCTTTTGTATAGAAATTGGTGCGAGTCAAGAACCCGGTAGTACCTGTCAGGTTTGACTGGGGCTGGAGGTAAAGAATCCGGGTTAAGGCAGGCCTCCGAATACACATCATCTAGTATGTCTAAGACAGGAGGTATAGCCAGAGGCCTGTGCTGAGGTAGCAAGAGAAAATCCCTAAGCCTTTTCTTGGAATCTGAATACTCTTGGCCTTCCCAGTGGAAGTGTTCCCTTAAGGTATGCAAGGTTTCCCCAAATGAGTAATCCTCGGTGGGGAACAGAGGGAATGGACTCCTTTGCATCACAATCTTCAAAAGGGGAGTAAGAATGTTCCTGTTCATCCGAGTGCTCTGAAATAATGGAGGCCTGTTCAGAGGAGGGGGATTCTTCCTCCACTCTGGGCCTTTTGTCCGGGGGGGGTTGAGAACCCCTGATAAGAGTAATTAAATCCTCAGCCATTTTAAGCATCTGTTTTTTAGGCATGGGGCCTGGAGAAGGACCCTGTGTAGCTGGTCTCTTAGAATGCATGGCTGCTTTAGACTTAGTGAAAGCCTTGATGGAAAAAGAAGAGGAAAGTCTGAAGACACCTTGAGAGGAGGCAGACCTGTCTACATTTTGAGTTTCACCACCAAGAGTGGCTTCGGTATTTGTAGTCGGGGTGTGGGCCGAGGAGCCTGTGACCTCGGGCACAGAAGACACCGCCAATGAAGTGTCGTCGGTAGGCAGGGGCTGCGTAGGGGCCTCGCTGACAACCGGACCACATGTAGTCAGCTTTGGCGTGGTGTCGGTAGAGGCCGCGGACCTAGTGTGTCGGTCCTTATCTTTGCGTTTTTTAGACAAAACCGGAGTCGGAGTATCCGACGACATAATATAGTTAAATTTTTTGCCAAAATAGTGCTGGGCGAACTCCACCCGACGCTTAATGGTGCGTTTGTTGAATGTAGCACAAAAACGACAGACCGAGACGTCGTGGTCTGGGCCTAAGCAAGGAATGCAGAGGGAATGAAAATCCTTATGCGGTATTTGCTTCCCACATGAAATACAATTATTAACTTTGTCTGACATCGGTCTGAGGCAAGAAAAGTTTCCCCAACGGGGTACTTAGCTTTCAAGAAGACTTTGGTTGCAAAATTTTCATAATTTCAGGAGCTGGCCGACCGGCACTTGCGAACTGCTTCTGCTTCGGGCACCGCGCCAAGAAAGACTGAAGAAAATGGAGTTGGCTGGTTCTTTTATACCCCTGTCGCACTGACGTCAGGGAAGAAGCGACGACAACCGACGCCGGACCTAGACTTTGGAATTCGGCCGACCGGGGACCGGCCTGACGGCAGGAGAACCCATCTGTTATGACTGCAGCTGTATGCACGATGAACATCACCGGGAGCGGTTGTTTTGACATGCCTGGGTAATCACTATTCCCCAGGTAGACAGGAGAGAACACCGGGAGCGGTTGTTTGGACATGCCTGGGTAATCACCATTTCCCAGGTAGACAGGAGAGAACACCAGGAGCTGTCCCTTGGACATGTCTGGGTAATCACTATTTCCCAGGTAGACAGTAGAGACCACCGGGAGCTGTCCCTTGGACATGTCTGGGTAATCACTATTTCCCAGGTAGGCAGGAGAGAACACCGGGAGCTGTCCCTTGGACATGCATGGGTAATCCCTATTTCCCAGGTAGACAGTAGAGAACACCGGGAGCTGTCCCTTGGACATGTCTGGGTAATCACTATTTCCCAGGTAGACAGGAGAGAACACCGGGAGCAGTTGTTTGGACATGCCTGGGTAATCACTATTTCCCAGGTAGACAGGAGAGAACACCGGGAGCAGTTGTTTGGACATGCTATTTCCCAGGTAGACAGGAGAGAACACCGGGAGCGGTTGTTTGGACATGCCTGGGTAAGAGAACACCGGGAGCGGTTGTTTGGACATGCATGGGTAAGAGAACACCGGGAGCGGTTGATTGGACATGCCTGGGTAATCACAGTTTTCTTCTATATAAGTGAGGAAAGCAAGTACTGGAGCTGTTTTCCTCTAAGCAACTGAGGAAGACAAGTACAAAAAAACTGTTACCTTCTAAGCAATGAGGAGGGTTGAGTGCTGTAGTAAATTGTAGTTTATTTATTGCTTACAACAGTTCTGAACCAGTGCTGAGCACAAAAAAGCAGATTCAAGTGCTAAAATTAAGAATCTGGCTAGTTCTAAGGGAAAAACTGAAGCCAGGCTTTATGGCGCCAGGAACAGTTTAACCCTAGCTAAGCAGTGCTGGTGATGCTCAAACACAGGTTTTTAACTCAGAAAGTTGAAAGGGATAGAAACCAGCCCAAAATGGCCAATAAGGATAATTTCAGAGCTGGAAACCACTCCTCTTGCAACAGATAGGCTGCTCAATGCTTACCACTCCCACTGATAAGCAGAAAGACCTCTCACTACCACAACAAGGTCTGGACCACTCAGAAACACAGATTAAAGTCCTGAAACCAGCAGATCTGGGATCCGGACTATTCTAGTAAAGGAAAGGACGGGAAACGAGCAGTACAGATAGTTTTTTGTTGTTTTGTTAAGACATTAAAGCAGCAAAAAGCAATTTAAACAGTATAAATGCACAGAAAAGGCTGTCACACTTGAGCGTGATGCCTACAGTATTAAATGCAGTTTAAATTTTGAACTTTTAAGCAGATAAATCAAGTGCAGACAGTAAAACAATTTTACAGTAAAATGCAACAGAAAGTACAGTTTTGTACCTACCATAAATGTAGATGTCCAATAGGAATGCATCTGCAGTCCTTACAAATGGGTAGTCCTGTCGTCAGGCAGCCCTTCGGTCGGCCGGATTCCAAAGTCTGGGTCTGGCTTCGGCTGGTGTCGCGCTTCACCCGACATCATAGCTGCAGTTTTTCGGGTATAAAGGCATCAGCCGACGCCATTTTCCTCAGTGTTTCTTGCCCCAGATGCCAGGTGCCCTCTTGGATGGCTAAATTTGGATAAATGCCAATGTTTCCAAATAGTAGAGAGCAAACACATAAAATAAGCATGTATGTACATATATACAAACAAATACACCATAATAGATCCCCCCCAAGCTAGCTGAAGGATGGCAAATACCCTAGGAGTACCACAGAGGGGAAGGTGGGTGGGTAATCCTGACTGCAGATGCATTCCTATCGGACATCTACATTTATGGTAGGTACAAAACTGTACTATGTCCTTCAAGGATGCATCTGCAGTCCTTACAAATGGGTAGAATACCATAGCTAAACTAGGGAGGAGGAAAAAGGAGAGATTATGGTGTAGTTAGGATCCCTTGCAAAACAGCAGTGGCAAAACCTGCTCGGGATCTAGAGTATAAAGGTAAATTGTAATGCTTGGCAAATGTATGCACGGAGGTCCAAGTAGCAGCCTCTATAATGTCCTTGGTAGCCACTCCTCGTAAGAAAGCTGTGGTAGTGGCTGTAGCCCTTGTGGAGTGAGGCCTGATGTTCTCTGGAGTTTTCTTTCCATGGTAGGAGTAACAGAATCTAATGCAATTTCCTATCCATTTGGAGATTGTCTGTTTTGAAATTGGTTTTCCTTCCTTTCCTGTTGCATATGCTACCAGAAGCTGGTCAGTTTTTCTATTGGACTTGGTCCTGTCCAGGTAGTAGCGTAATTGTCTATGTACATCCAAGGTATGCAACAGTCTTTCTCCCTTGTTCTGTGGGTTGGGGAAGAATGTAGGTAGGTGGATAGCCTGATTTAAAGACACTCTGGATACCACCTTAGGCATAAATGTAGGATTTGTTCTCATGGACACTCTATCTTGATGGAAGATCAGGAAGGGTTGCACTGCCATTAATGCCTGTAGTTCAGAGACCCTTCTTGCTGAGGTGATTGCCAGCAGGAAAGCAGTCTTCCAGGATAAGTATTGTAATTCTGCTGTTGCTGCTGGTTCAAAGGAGGAAGTGTCAATTTTTCTAGCACAAAGTTCAAGTCCCATGCTGGCAATGGTGGTTTCCTGGGAGGTTTTACATTTTTAATTCCTCTCAGAAACTGTCTGAGCAGAGGATGAGAGAAGACAGGAGGATCCAAGCTGTATTCTGCTGAAATAGCTGATGCATGTATCTTGATGGAAGAATAGGACAGGCCTGTATGGAAGAGCTCTGCCAAGTACTCCAGGATGTTGGCTATGTTTACCAGTGCCACATCTTCTCCCTTTGCAGTACTCCAAATGAGATATCTTTTCCATTTTGCTGCATAATTCTTTCTTGTTGAAGGTCTATGAGCCTCAAGGATTATGTCTTTAACCCTTTGGGATAAATTTGGGTTAATTGTTCTTATGTAATGTTCCAGGCAGTTAGCTGCAGAGTTTTCAGGTTTGGATGCAGGATGTTGTAGTTGTTCTGTGTTAACAGCAATGGGATCAGGGGAAGTGCCCATATTTGTTCCCGAGACATGCTCCTCAGCAATGGGTACCATTGTTGTCTTGGCCAGTCTGGAGCTATCAGAATGATCCTTGGACGTTCCTCTTTGATCTTCAAAAGCACCTTGTGCATCAAAGGAAGTGGTGGGAATGCATATGCTGTCAGGTTTTTCCAACTGAAAGATAGGGAGTCCACCTTCCAAGCAAGTGGGTGGTACGTCCTTGTGCAGAATTTCTGTAGCTGGTGATTGAGTGGGGATGCAAATAAGTCTATTTGTGGTAATCCCCATTCTCTTGTGATGGCTTTGAAGATGTCCGGATGCAGCATCCATTCGTGGGCATCTGTGGTAGTTCTGCTTAATATGTCTGCTAGAATGTTTTCTTTTCCCGTACAAAAATTGCTTGTAACTGAATGTTGTAGCTCAGAGCCACATCCCATAGGTCCAGTGCCAGCCGGCATAGAGGATATGAATGTGTGCCTCCCTGTTTGTTGATGTACCACATAACTGTGGTGTTGTCTGTCCTTATCATCAACTGACCTTCTTGGAGAAATGGTCTGAATGACTGGATTGCCAATTTTACTGCCAGCATTTCCTTTAGATTTATGTGCAGGCGCAGCTGGTCTTGAGTCCATAAGCCTTGTATGCACTTGCCCAGCATGTGTGCCCCTCAACCAAGGTCTGAGGCATCTGTCGTGATGGTTTGGCTTGGTTGACTGTTGCAGAAGGGCAATCCTGTGTTTGATTGACAGGCCTGAGCCCGCCATAGGAACTCTTGCTTCAGGCATGGGATTATTGGAATTTTGGTTTCTAGGCTGTGCTTGTGTTGGGACCACAAATTCTTTAGGTACCACTGTAGCTTTCTCATATGCAGTCTGGCATGAGGGACCAGAATTATGCAGGATGCCATGAAGCCTAGGGCTTGCAGTACTTTTCTTGCAGTTAGATGGTTCTGCTTTGTTAATGCCAAGAAGTAGAGAGGTAGTTGCTCTTTCTTTTCTGCAGTTAGGAATGCCATTTGTTTTGATGTGTCCAGCTCTGCACCCAGAAAGGTTATTCTTTGGGATGGAATCAGCCTTGACTTTTTTATATTGACTGTATATCCCAGGGCTTGCAGCAGGTAGATGACTCTTTGTAAGTCTTCTGTTAGCTTGCTTTTGTTGTCCGCTTGTATCAGGCAGTCGTCTAGGTAGGGATAAATTTGGATCCCTGAAGTCTGCAATGAGCAATTACTGATGCCAGGCATTTCGTGAACACTCTGGGCCAAGTAGATAAGCCAAAGGGCAATGCTGAGAATTGATAATGCTCTGATCCTGCAAGAAATCTGAGGTATCTTCTGCAAATTGGTCGTATGGGGACGTGCAGGTATGCCTCCTTGAGATCTAGAGTTACCAGCCAAGACTCCTTGCCCAGCATGGGAAGAAGCTGCTGTAGGGTCAGCATTTTGAATTTTGGAACAATGAGGAATGTGTTTAAAGCGGACAGGTCGAGAATAGGCCTCCATTTGCTCTCTTTTCTTGGTACCAGGAAGAGTCTGGAGTAAAATCCCTTTCCTTGCTCCATAGATGGTACCTTTTCCACAGCTCTCATTCTTAATAGCTGAGATATTTGTTTTAGAGCTTCTGTCCTTTGAGTAGGTGGTAGGTTTGGCATTCCTCTCTTTCATGGTAGTGTATGGAAATGGAACCTGTAACCTTGGTCTATAGTTTGCAAAATACATTTTTCCCTTGTGATGCAATGCCAGTTCTTTGAAAATAAGGTTAGCTTTCCGCCTAAGGGTGCTTCCAGTTGTTCCCTGGTAGGCGGTGCCACAGCCAAGTCACTGTGATAGTGTTGTTGTAGTGGTGGTGGCTGCGTCCGTGCCTCGCTGGTTGTTGCCTTGCCACTGGCGTCCCCTGTAGGCACCCCTGGATTGGTTTCTGCCTCTTGAACGCCTATTCCTGCCTCTCTGTGTCTTAGAGGAGTCCGGAAAGGACCAATTCTTGGAGGGCCAGTTCCTGCTAAACCTTGGAGGTTGAACCTGTAAGAAATCTTTCACTGTTTGTACAGATTTCGCCTTCTCTTCCATCTTTTTTAGTACCTGCTGTGCAGGGGAACCAAATAAATTGACTTTGTCCATGGGTGCATCCAAAAGCTTTGATTTGACATGGTCTGGTAATGCCTGCTCTTTCAACCATGCATGTCTCCTGATAACTGTGCCAGTCTTGGCTGATCTAAAGGAAGCCTCCAGTGCATCATAGCCACATTTTAAAGAATGGTTACTAACCTGCTGTATGTTATGTACCATTTCCTGAACATATTTCTTATCTAAAGCTTCTTCAACGGACAGCTTTTTAGTTAACTGGTCGAGCATAAACTCTTGATATTGAATCATATGAAATTGGCAGTTCAAAGCCCTAGCTGACAAAGTAGCAGAGGTGTAAATTTTTTACCCCATCTCTCTAAGGACCTGGATTCCCTTTCAGAGGGGAGGGGGTTTTTAGTAGATGTAGTTGCTACAGCTTTAGGGCCCTGGGAGATAGTCTCTGGATCTGCAAAAGGAGCCTTGTATAAATGGTGATGAGTGACCGGGACCCTGTAGAACCTATCGGGCTTAGCAGGGGCCAGAGGTAATGAATCAGGAGCAGTGCAAGCATCATTAAATGCATCATCTACAACAGAAAGAACTGGAGGTATAGCTAAAGGCCTATGCTGTGGCAAATGTAGAAAGGTTCTAAGCCTTTTTCTGGAGTCTGAGAAATCTTGGCCCTGCCACTGAAATTGTTCCCTCATAGCATGCAAGGTTTCCCAAAGGAAAATTCCTCAGGTGGAGAGGCTGAAGGAATGGACTCTTCAGCATCAGAGTCTTCGTAAGGGGAATAAGGAGCCTCAGGAGGGTCTGTATGTTCTGAGTCATCAGAGGAATCATCTGTGGATACTGGCTCAGGGGGCTCTGCTCTAGGCCTCTTCTCTGGAGGTGGATGAGAGGTCCTGTCTGGATGAGGCTGGGATCCACGAATTAAAGAAATGAGATCCTCAGCCAAAGAAAGCATATGGGAACTGGTGCTGGGCCTGTGAGAGGGGGGTTTGACAGGCACCGTTTTTGAAGCTTTGGCTGCTTTAGCCCTGGCAAAGGCCTTAATAGACATGGCTGCAGGAGGCCTAGCAGCTCCATGTGCAGGGGTTGAAATATCCAAGGGAATAGTGTCTGATAATTCCTGAGAAACCGCAACTGCAGGTTGGATTTCAGAAGCCGATTCCACCAGGTTAGAAGAGGCCTCGGTAGAAAGCATGTTTTCGGCTGGGGGAAGAACCGCTTGCTCGGTTTCAGCCGAAACCGAGACACTGTGGTTATTAACCGCGGTTTCGGCCGAAACCGCGGACCGCGAGTGTCGGTCCTTTTCCCTGCGTTTTTTGGTAATTTGTGAAGTCGGAGGATCCGACGGCATGATATAAGCAAAATCAGAGCCGAAAAACTGTTCTGCAATTCGACCGACGCCTAAGCGTCCGTCGGTTAAAAGAAGCACAGGCTAGACAAGCTGCTACGTCGTGGTCTGGGCCTAAACAAGGTAAGCAGTAAGAGTGGAAATCTTTATGAGGTATTTGTTTCCCACAAGTTAAACAGTTATTCACTTTTTCTGACATCGGCTGAGGCAAGAAAGAGTCCCCAACGGGTACTTAGCTTTTAGAAGTCTTCAAGTAGTATTCGGTAGTAGTAATCTCTGGTTCTGACCGACCGCACTTGCTAACAGCTTCTGCTTCGGGCGCCACGCGGCAAGAAAGACTGGGGAAAATGGCGTCGGCTGATGCCTTTATACCCGAAAAACTGCAGCTATGACGTCGGGTGAAGCGCGACACCAGCCGAAGCCAGACCCAGACTTTGGAATCCGGCCGACCGAAGGGCTGCCTGACGACAGGACTACCCATTTGCAAGGACTGCAGATGCATCCTTGAAGGACATCCACAGTAAAAAAAAAAAAAAAAAAACGGCATTTTAAAGTGCAATTAAGCTAAAACAATTAAGAGAAAGCCAAAAAGTCTCTCCTTCTCATTTCTGGTGCTATAGTAGTCTGCAGGATGCCCAAACAGTTTCCGCCAGGCTAAAACAAACTTACTGTCATTAGGCTGTCGGGTGCAAAGAAAATCTTCCCCAGACTGCCTCCAGAGGGAAGCAATCAGGCCTTCTTTCAGGAGTGCTGATAGGGATGGCCAGAGAAGAACTCCCTGAAACCCTGGTTCTGTGGGCCACCTCTACCTCTACGATGACTTCTACTGGAACTCATCTTCTGCCCAGAGGGGAGTCCGTAACACTTGTGTCCTGGAAAAGCCTCTGGGACTTCTTGAACCACATCTTCCCACTCCTCTGATTCCTGGAACAGGCTTGTTGGGGAGCAGAAAAACACATGCCCACTACAGACAAGGACTTTCCATCTTTCTCACACCTGGATAGAGTTTCCTTACTTTGGGACCAACCAAGGAGGAGCCAAAGGAAGCCTTGACGATGAAAGACTTGAACAGCTCTGCAAACTCACACAGGCGCAGCCAAGTATGCTGTTGAATTGCAACACCTGAACCTGCTGACCAAGTCACCCCTTCAGGTGCATGTGCAATTAGCCTCATGGATGAATTTGAGATAGACTCCAAGGTAGCAGAGTCCATTTCTTCTTGGACCCCCCCCCCCCCCAGCTACTGCTTCTGCTAGGGTATCTAACAGCTCCTTGACCAGATCTCTCTGGAGCCTAGTAAAATGTGCCAAAAAGTTTAAGGACCTAACAGTAAAGGTCGATGACATGCAAACCTGCTTCCCAAATCTGTCCATCGCCCTGGATTCCTGGTTAGGGGGATGAAAGTACAGTTTTGTACCTACCACAAATGTAGATGTCCGATAGGTATGCATCTGCAGTCCTAACATATGGGTTGTCCTGCCTCAGGCAGCCCTTCGGTCGGCCAGATTCCAAAGTCTGGGTCTGGCCTCGGCTGATGTCGCACTTCACCCGACGTCATAGCTGCTGTTTATTGGGTATAAAGGCATCAGCCGACGCCATTTTCCTCAGTGTTTCCTGCCCCAAATGCCAGGTGCCCTCTAGGAAGGCTAAATTTGGATAAATGCAAATAATTCCAAACATTAGAGAGCAAACAATATATATATATATATATATATATATATATATATACATATATACATATATACAAACAAATACACCATAATAGTTTCCCCCAGCTAGCTAAAAGAGGGGTAAATACCCTAGGAATACCACAGAGGGGAAGGATGGTGGGTAATCCTGACTGCAGATGCATACCTATCAGACATCTACATTTATGGTAGGTACAAAACTGTACTATGTCCTTCAAGGATGCATCTGCAGTCCTAACATATGGGTAGAATACCATAGCCAAACTGGGGGAGGAGGCACTAAGATAAAGATGGTGTAGTTAAGATCCCTTGCAAAACAGCAGTTGCAAAACCTGCTCAGGATCTAGAGTATAAGGGAAGATTATAATGCTTGGCAAATGTATGCACGGAGCTCCAAGTAGCAGCTTCTAAAATGTCTTTGGTAGCCACTCCTCATAGGAAAGCTGTAGTGGTGGCTGTAGCTCTTGTGGAATGAGGTCTGATATTTTCAGGAGTTGTCTTTCCATGAAAAGAGTAACAAAATCGAATACAATTTCCTATCCATTTTGAGATTGTCTGCTTTGAAATTGCTTTCCCTTGCATTCCTGTTGCATATGCTACCAGAAGCTGGTCAGTTTTTCTGTTGGTCTTAGTTCTGTCCAGATAGTAGCGTAATTGTCTGTGCACATCCAAGGTATGTAGCAGTCTTTCCCCCCTGTTCTGTGGGTTGGGGAAGAATGTAGGTAAATGAATTGCTTGGTTCAATGCAACTCTGGAGACTACTTTTGGCATAAAGGTAGGGTTACTTCTCAGAGAGACTCTATCCTGATGGAAGATTAGGAAAGGTTGCACTGCCATTAATGCCTGTAGTTCAGAGACCCTTCTTGCTGAGGTGATTGCCAGCAGGAAAGCAGTCTTCCAAGACAAGAACTGTAGTTCTGCTGTTGCTGCTGGTTCAAAAGGGGGAAGTGTTAACTTTTCCAGCACAAAGTTGAGATCTCATGTAGGTAAAGGTGGTTTCCTTGGAGGTTTTACATTTTTGATTCCTCTCAAGAACTGCCTGAGTAGAGGATGAGAAAAGACAGGAGGATCCATGTTGTACTCTGCTGAAATTGCTGATGCATGAATCTTAATGGAGTAGTAAGACAGGCCATTGTGGAACAGTTCTGCTAAGTATTCCAGGATGTGTGCTATGTTTGCCAATGAGACATTTTCTCCCTTGGCTGCACTCCAAATGAGGTATCTTTTCCACTTGGTTGAATAAGTTTTCCTAGTGGAGGGTCTGCATGCCTCCAGGATAATGTCCTTAACCCTCTGAGATAGATATGGGTTATTTTGTTTTATGCAATATTCCAAGCAGCTAGCTGCAGTGTTTTCAGGTTTGGATGTAGGATCTTGTAGTTGTTCTGTGTTAGAAGTAAGGGACATAAAGGTAGATGCCATGCGTGTGTCCGAGACATGCTTCTCAGTAGTGGGTACCAATGTTGCCTCGGCCAGTCTGGAGCTATCAGGATTACCCTTGGCTGATCCTCTCTGATCTTCAGTAGGACTTGGTACATCAAAGGAAGAGGTGGGAATGCATATGCTGTCAGGTTTTTCCAGCTGAAGGAAAGGGAGTCCACCCTCCAAGCAAGTGGGTGGTATGCTCTTGTGCAGAATTTCTTCAATTGGTGGTTGTGTGGGGAGGCGAACAGGTCTATTTCTGGTAGTCCCCATTTCTTTGTTATGGCTTTGAATATATCTGGATGCAGCATCCATTCGTGAGCATCCGTGGTAGTTCTGCTTAGGGTGTCTGCTAGAGAGTTTTCTTTTCCTGGTACAAATCTGGCCTGAAGTTGAATGTTGAGATTCAGGGCCGCATTCCACAGGTCCATTGCCATCCGGCATAGAGGAAATGAGTGCGTACCTCCCTGTTTGTTGATGTACCACATGACTGTGGTGTTGTCCGTCCTTATCAGCAGATGACCCTGTTGAAGGAGTGGTCTGAATGCCTGGATCGCATGTTTCACTGCCAGCATCTCCTTTAGGTTTATGTGTAGACTCAGCTGGTCTTGGGTCCATAGGCCTTGTATACATTTGTCCACCATGTGTGCCCCCCAGCCTAGGTCTGAGGCGTCCGTGGTGATGGTCTGGCTTGGATGAGGTTTGTGGAAAGGCAATCCTCTGTTCAACTGACAGGCCTGAGCCCACCACAGGAATTCTTGCTTCAGGCATGGAATTATTGGAATCTGGGCTTCTAGACTGTGCTTGTGTTGAGACCATACATTCCTTAGGTACCACTGTAACTTCCTCATATGCAGCCTGGCATGCGGAATCAATATTATGCAGGATGCCATGTAACCCAGGGCTTGCAGGACTTTCCTTGCAGTAAGCTGAGTTTGTTTTGTTAATGTCATGAAGTAGCCTGGTAGTTGCTTTTGTTTTTCTTCTGTGAGAAAAGCCATCTGAGTTGAAGTGTCCAGTTCTGCACCCAAGAATGTTATCCTTTGGGATGGTACTAGTCTTGACTTTTGCATGTTGACTGTGTATCCCAAGGCTTGCAACAGTTGTATGACATTTTCCAAATCTTTTGTTAATTTTGCCTTGTTGTCCGCTTGTATTAGGCAGTCGTCCAGGTATGGTTAAATTTGAATTCCCTGAAGCCTGCAATGAGCAATTACTGATGCCAGGCATTACGTGAATACTCTGGGCGCAGTAGATAAGCCAAAGGGCAATGCTGAGAATTGATAATGCTCTGATCCTGCAAGAAATCTGAGGTGTCTTCTGCAATCTGGTCGTATAGGGACGTGCAGGTATGCCTCCTTGAGATCTAGAGTCACCAGCCAAGACTCCTTGCCCAGCATGGGAAGAAGCTGCTGGAGGGTCAGCATTTTGAATTTTGGAACAATGAGGTATGTGTTCAGTGCGGACAAGTCGAGAATAGGTCTCCATTGATTTTCTTTTCTTGGTACAAGGAAAAGCCTGGAGTAAAATCCTTGGCCTTGTTCCATAGGTGGCACCTTTTCTATAGCTCTCATCCTTAGTAAGTTGTTGATTTGTCTTAGAGCGTCTGTTTTTTGGCTTGGTGGTAGGTTTGGCATTCCCTCTTTTTGGTAGAGTGTGGAAGTGAAACCTGTAGCCCTTGTCTATTGTTTGTAAAGTCCATTTGTCTCCTGTAATGTAATGCCAGTTGTCGGAAAATAAGGCTAGCTTTCCACCCAAGGGAGCTTCCAGTTGTTCCCTGGTAGGCGGTATCAGAGCCAAGTCATTGTGTCTGTCCTGTGGAAGTGGTTGTAGTTGAATCTGTGGCAGTACTCCTCTGATTGGTAGGTTGCCACTGACGTCCCCTGTAGGCACCCCTAGATTGACCTCTGCCTCTTGGGCGTCTATTTCTGCCTCTCTGTGCTTTGGAGCTGTCTGGAAAGGACCAATTCTTAGAAGGCCAATTTCTGCTAAACCTCGGAGGTTGGACCTGTAAGAAATCCTGGACTGTTTGGACAGATTTTGCTTTTTCTTCCACCTTCTTTAGAACCTCCTGTGCAGGGGAGCCAAACAAACTTTGTTTCTCCATGGGAGCATCTAGGAGTTTTGATTTAACATGGTCTGGTAAGGATTGTTCTTTTAACCATGCATGTCTTCGAATCACTGTTCCAGCCATAGCTGATCTAAAGGAAGCCTCCAGTGCATCATAGCCACATTTTAAGAAATGGTTACTGACCTGCTGAGAGTTATGTACCAAATCCTGAAGAGACTTGCGGTCTATAGGTTCAGGAGAGGACAGTTTTTTATATAGCTGGTCTAACAAAAATTCCTGATACTGAATCATGTGAAATTGACAGTTTAAGGCCCTAGCCGAAAGAGCAGCAGAAGTATAAACCTTTTTACCCCATCTCTCTAATGCTCTAGATTCCCTTTCAGAGGGAAGGGGGTTTTTGGCAGAAGCAGCTGCCACACCTTTAGGGCCCTGTGAAATGGTTTCGGGGTCTGCAACAGGAGCCTTATACAAATGGTAGTGTGTGTCCGGGACCCTGTAATATCTGTCAGGCTTGGCAGGGGCCGGAGGAAGAGAATCAGGGGCAGTACAGGCATCATTAAATGCATCGTCCACGACTGTTAGTACTGGAGGAATGGCTAAAGGCCTATGCTGTGGTAGGTGTAAAAAAGTCCTTAGCCTTTTCCTTGAATCTGAAAAATCCTGGCCCTGCCATTGGAAATGTTCCCTCATAGCATGTAAGGTTTCCCCAAAAGAAAATTCTTCAGGAGGAGAAGCAGAAGGGATGGAGTCTTCTGCATCAGAATCCTCATAAGGAGAATATGGGCCTTCCTGAGGGTCTGAAATGTCCGAGTCATCCGAGGAATAGTCTGTAGAGACAGGTTCCGGGGGTTCAGTCCTAGGCCTCTTATCTGAAGGGGGCTGAGAGGCCCTGTCTGAGTGAGGTTGGGTTCCCCTGATCAAAGAAATGAGATCCTCAGCCAGGCTGAGTATTTGTGAACTCGAGGTAGGCCTATGTGAGGGAGTTTTAGCAGGTAAGGCCTTAGAGGATTTAGCTGCTTTAGCCCTGGCAAAAGCCTTGATGGACATAGAAGCAGGGGGTCTAGCAGCCCCACGTGCAGGGGTAGATATGTCTAAAGGAATAGTGTCTGACAAGTCCTGGGTGCCTGCTTCTGTAGCAGTAAATTCAGTAGCAGATTCAACCATGCTCTGAGAGGCCTCGGCTATAGGAGGCATGCTTTCGGCCGAAGGAAGAACCGAGGACTCTGTTTCAGCCGAAACCGAGACACTCGCGGTTGGCCTAATCGTGGTTTCAGCCGAAACCGCGGGCCGCGAGTGTCAGTCCTTTTCCTTGCGCTTTTTAGCTATTTGTGTAGTCGGAGTCTCCGACGGCATTTTGTAAGCAAAAGCGGGACCAAAAAACTCCTCTGCAAACTCTGACCGACGTCTAAGTGTCCGTCGGTTGAAGGAAGCACAGGCTAGACAAGCTGATACGTCGTGGTCTGGGTCTAAGCAAGGAAGGCAGTAAGAGTGGAAATCCTTATGAGGTATTTGTTTCCCACAAGTTAAACAATTATTTACTTTTTCTGACATCGGCTGAGGCAAGAAAGAGTCCCCAACGGGGTACTTAGCTTTTTAGAAGTTTTCGGTAGTAGAAATCTCTGGATCTGACCGACCGGCACTTGCGAACAGCTTCTGCTTCGGGCACCACGCGGCAAGAAAGACTGAGGAAAATGGCGTCGGCTGATGCCTTTATACCCAATAAACAGCAGCTATGACATCGGGTGAAGTGCGACATCAGCCGAGGCCAGACCCAGACTTTGGAATCCGGCCAACCGAAGGGCTGCCTGAGGCAGGACAACCCATATGTTAGGACTGCAGATGCATCCTTGAAGGACATCAGTGGAACTATCCTCAGTCAGTTCCTTTTTAGTGGAAGCTGCTACCACCACGGCATCTAATGCTAATCCTTTCGCCCAGTACTGATGATCCTCGGGAGTGGAAAGTATTTTATCTGGTCTCTGGAGAATCGGTTCCATCAAATCAGAGGCCTTGCAAGCACTGTGCGTGATCAATTTAATGAGATCGTCAGGGGGAGGGGGTCACCTACGAAGTAGATGGACAAGCTGCAAAGGCCTGTAAGTACACAGACTCCACGGAGGTACGGTCTTTGGGCTTCCAATCACCTCTTTATTTAAGGATCTCCAGAATGTCTCCAAAGGAGATATCTTCCAGGGATGACCAGGGGGATCCTCCCCCTCAATGAAATCTGTGTCCTCAATGACGGACTCTTCATGGGAGTCCAGGTGTTTCCTCTTACACAAGTTCTTCCAAGGGGTCTCTTCAGTGGCAATGCCTAAAGAGGACTTGGAAGGAGGGTGGACCTTGGTTGGTATATACTGCATCCTTGGAGCTCGCTTTCTGGGTACGGAGGTTGGTGGTAGCTCCGGATAAGCAGGTGTCAAGGGGTGAGACTCCAGTAACACAAAAGCCACTTGGGAAAAAGCGGTGGCCAAAGCCCTCTCCATGGCTTGAAAGGCAGGCTCCCCTGAGGAAGGATGAGAGCCCGGAACAGAGACAGACAAACTCGGAAATGGGGTCACACCCTGCCTCGGCAGACCCACCTGCAGAGCCAGAGCCAAGGAAGGGCCCGCAGCTGGCACAGCCCGAAACAGTAAGGTCGGCTTCGAATAAAAAACAGAATTCTACTCAAATCCTCCAGATCCAATGGTGGCAGCCCAATCCCGGGGACCACTCAGTTGTGAAGGCACCCAGAGAGCCAGAGCTATGTCTGGAACCAAAGACAAGAAAGTTATTGACGCCCAGGCCATAGGAGTCTATGTGTACAGAATCAACAGCTCCAAAGCCTGCAAAAAGGTCAGAGGAGTATATGTGAGGGTATTGAGACAGAATTTCTTGCACCAGGAGGGGGAAGGGGTTGAGAAGATGGGGGGAGACCCCTTGCTGTCAGAAGCTGATCCACCAACCTCTCTATATCACCCAATTACAAAATAGAGAAGAATCCTACCAACGATGGTAGGAAAGATTACCCAACGGTAAGGGAAAGAGAAAAGAGAGGAAACTACAAACTATGCTAGGCAAGAAGTACTCAAGAGTACAGGTTAAAGAAAAAGTACAGTTTTGTACCTACCATAAATGTAGATGTCCGAGAGGTATGCATCTGCAGTCCTAACAAATGGGTTGTCCTGCCCTCAGGCAACCCTTCGGTCGGCCGGATTCCAAAGTCTGGGTCTGGCCTCGGCTGATGTCGCACTTCACCCGACGTCATAGCTGCAGTTCCGCGGGTATAAAGGCATCAGCCGACACCATTTTCCTCAGTGTTTCTTGCCCCAGATGCCAGGTGCCCTCTAGGAAGGCTAAATTTGGATAAATGCAAATATTTCCAAACAATAGAGAGCAAATAGAAATAAACATGTATATACATATATACAAACAAATACACCATAATAGATTCCCCCAGCTAGCTACAAGATGGGCAATTACCCTAGGAGTACCACAGAGGAAAGGAGGGTGGGTAATCCTGACTGCAGATGCATACCTCTCGGACATCTACATTTATGGTAGGTACAAAACTGTACTATGTCCTTCAAGGATGCATCTGCAGTCCTAACAAATGGGTAGAATACCATAGCCAAACTGGGGGAGGAGGCACTAAGGAGGCACTAAGAGTTTATGGTGTAGTTAAGATCCCTTGCAAAACAGCAGTGGCAAAACCTGCTCGGGATCTGGAGTATAAAGGTAGATTATAATGCTTGGCAAATGTATGCACGGAGCTCCAAGTAGCAGTCTCTAAAATGTCTTTGGTAGCCACTCCTCGTAAGAAGGCTGTAGTAGTGGCTGTAGCCCTTGTGGAGTGAGGCCTGATGTTTTCTGGAGTTGCCTTTCCATGAAAAGAGTAACAAAATCTAATGCAATTTCCTATCCATTTTGAGATTGTCTGTTTTGAAATTGCTTTTCCTTCCATTCCTGTTGCATATGCTACCAGAAGCTGGTCAGTTTTTCTATTGTTCTTGGTTCTGTCCAGGTAGTAGCGCAATTGTCTGTGTACATCCAAGGTATGCAGTAATCTTTCCCCCCTGTTCTGCGAGTTGGGGAAGAATGTTGGTAGGTGTATTGCTTGGTTTAATGATACCCTGGAGACCACCTTTGGCATAAAGGTAGGATTAGTTCTCATGGACACTCTATCCTGATGGAAGATAAGGAAGGGTTGTACTGCCATTAATGCCTGTAATTCAGAAGCCCTTCTAGCTGAAGTGATTGCAAGCAGGAAAGCAGTTTTCCAAGATAAGTACTGTAATTCTGCTGTTGCTGCTGGTTCAAAAGGGGGAAGTGTCAACTTTTCTAACACAAAGTTCAAGTCCCATGTAGGCAATGGTGGTTTCTTTGGTGGCTTTACATTTTTAATTCCTCTGAGAAACTGCCTGAGTAGAGGTTGAGAGAAGACTGGAGGATCCATGTTGTATTCTGCTGAAATTGCTGATGCATGAATCTTAATGGAGGAGTAAGACAGACCACTGTGGAAAAGCTCTGCTAAGTATTCCAGGATGTTAGCTATGTTTGCCAATGATGCATCTACACCTTTTGTTGCACTCCAAATGAGATATCTTTTCCATTTTGCTGAATAAGTTTTCCTTGTTGAGGGTCTGCGAGCCTCCAAGATAATGTCTTTAACCCTTTGAGATAAATCTGGGTTATTTTGCCTTATATAATGTTCCAAGCAGCTAGTTGCAGTGTTTTCAGGTTTGGATGCAGGATTTTGAAGTTGTTCTGTGTTAGCAGTAGAGGTAGTAGGGGTAGAGGCCATGCGTGCTCCTGGGACATACTCCTCAGTAGTGGGTACCAATGTTGTCTCGGCTAGTCTGGAGCTATCAAGATGATCCTGGGGCGATCTTCTTTGATCTTCAGTATCACTTTGTGCATCAAAGGAAGAGGTGGGAATGCATATGCTGTCAGGTTTTCCCAACTGAAGGATAGGGAGTCCACCCTCCAAGCAAGTGGGTGGTATGTCCTTGTGCAGAATTTCTTCAATTGGTGGTTGTGTGGGGACGCGAACAGGTCTATTTCTGGCAGTCCCCATTTCCTTATGATGGTTCTGAAGATGTCTGGATGCAGCATCCATTCGTGGGCATCCGT
The DNA here is from genome assembly GCF_019279795.1 of Protopterus annectens. Lineage (NCBI taxonomy): Eukaryota > Metazoa > Chordata > Ceratodontiformes > Protopteridae > Protopterus > Protopterus annectens. The sequence continues at coordinate 9,155,779 of NC_056732.1, read as the reverse complement.
GGTGGTTCTGCTTAAGATGTCTGCTAGTATATTTTCTTTTCCTGGCACAAATATGGCTTGGAGCTGAATGTTGAAGCTCAGGGCCAAATTCCAGAGGTCCATTGCCATCTGGCATAGAGGATAAGAATGTGTGCCTCCCTGCTTGTTGATATACCACATAACTGTGGTGTTGTCCGTCCTTATCAGCAAATGACCCTGTTGAAGGAATGGTCTGAATGTCTGAATTGCCTGTTTTACTGCCAGCATCTCTTTTTGATTTATGTGTAGGTTCATCTGGTCTTGAGTCCATAATCCTTGTATGCACTTGTCCATCATGTGTGCCCCCCAACCGAGGTCTGAGGCGTCCGTGGTGATAGTCTGGGTTGGGTGAGGCCTGTGGAAGGGCAGTCCTTGGTTCAATTGACAGGCCTGGGCCCACCACTGGAATTCTTGTTTCAGGCATGGAATTATTGGAATTTGGGTTTCTAGGCTGTGCTTGTGCTGAGACCATAAATTCCTCAGGTACCATTACAACTTCCTCATATGTAGTCTGGCATGTGGAATTAATATTATGCAGGATGCCATGCAACCCAGGGCTTGCAGGACTTTCCTTGCTGTAAGCTGGTTCTGCGTTGTCAATGCCATGAAATAGAGTGGTAGCTGCTTCTGTTTTCCTGCTGTGAGGAATGCCATCTGGTTTGATGTGTCCAGTTCTGCACCCAAGAAGGTTATCCTTTGGGATGGTATCAGCCTTGACTTTTTTGTGTTGACTGTGTATCCCAGGGCTTGCAGCAGGTGAATAACCTTTTTCAAATCTTTTGTCAATTTGTCCTTGCTGTCCGCTTGTAACAGGCAGTCGTCCAGGTATGGATAAATTTGAATTCCCTGAAGCCTGCAATGAGCAATTACTGATGCCAGGCATTTCGTGAATACTCTGGGCACAGTAGATAAGCCAAAAGGCAATGCTGAGAATTGATAATGCTCTGATCCTGCAAGAAATCTGAGGTATCTTCTGCAATTTGGTCGAATGGGGACGTGCAGGTATGCCTCCTTGAGATCCAGAGTCACCAGCCAAGACTCCTTACCCAGCATGGGAAGAAGTTGCTGTAGGGTCAGCATCTTGAATTTTGGAACAATGAGATATGTGTTTAGAGTGGACAGATCGAGGATAGGTCTCCATTGGTTTTCCTTTCTTGGTACCAGGAAAAGCCTTGAATAAAATTCTTGTCCTTGTTCCATAGCTCTCATCCTTAGTAAGTGGTCTATTTGCTGTAGAGCGTTTGTCCTTTGGTTTGGAGGTAGGTTTGGCATTCCTCTCTTCCTTGGAAGAGTATGGAAGTGAAACCTGTAGCCTTTGTCTATTGTCTGTAAAATCCATTTGTCTCCTGTAATGTAATGCCAATTTACTGAAAATAAGGCTAGCTTTCCGCCTAAGGGTGCTCCCAGTTGTTCCCTGGTAGGCGGTTTCAGAGCCAAGTCACTGTGATTGTCCTGTGGAAGTGGTAGTGGCTGGATCTGTGGCAGTACTTCTGGCTGTTAGGCTGCCACTGACGTCCCCTGTAGGCACCTCTGGATTGACCTCTGCCTCTAGGGCGTCTATTTCTGCTTCTCTGTGCTCTGGTGGTTTCTGGAAAGGACCAATTTTTGGAAGGCCAGTTCCTACTAAATCTCGGAGGCTGGACCTGTAAGAAATCCTTGACTGTCTGGACAGATTTAGCTTTTTCTTCCACCTTCTTCAACACATATATATATATGTATATATATATATATATATATATATATATATATATATATATATATATATATATATATATATATATGTATATATATATATATATATATATATATATATATATATATATATATATAAATATATATATATATATATATATATATCTAAGCTCCAGGTAGCAGCTTCTAGAATGTCTCTGGTAGGAACTCCTCTGAGAAAGGCTGCAGAAGTAGATGCAGCCCTGGTGGAATGGCATCTGATCCCGTTGGGGACAGGTTTACCATGGTGTATGTAGCAGAAACTAATACAGTGGCTTACCCATTTTGAAATAGTCTGCTTTGAAATAGCCTTCCCCTCTGCCCCTGCAGCAAATGCCACCAGTAATTGCTCAGATTTTCTTAGAGATATTGTCCTCTTTAAGTAGAATCTTAGTTGTCTGTGTACATCCAGTGAATGCAGAATCCGCTCACCCTTGTTCTGTGGATTTGGGAAGAAGGTTGGCAGATGAATGGTCTGATTAAGAGCCACACTAGATACCACTTTAAGCATAAGGGATGGCTTGGCCCTGAGAGCCACCCTGTCGAGGTAAAAGATAATAAAAGGCTCCACTGCCATAAGAGCCTGTAGTTCTGAAATCCTTCTAGCTGAAGTGCTGCTAAAAGAAAAGCTTTCTTCCAAGAGAGAAATTTTAGGTCTGCCATAGCAGCTGGCTCAAAAGGAGGTAGAGTGAGTTTTTCCAGCACAAAATTGAGGTCCCATGCAGGAGTTGGTGCTCTCCTGGGAGGTCTTAAATTTTTGGCCCCTCTGAGATACTGCTTTAGCAGAGGATGAGAAAAGAGGGGAGGCTCTGAGTTGTAATGAGCTGAAATGGCAGAGGCATGGATTTTTATGGAAGAGAAAGATACGCCCTTGTGAAGCATCTCAGTTAAGTATTGCAGAATCTGAGGAATATTGGGCATTGCTGTGCTTATTCCTTATGATTGGTTCCAGGCACAGAATCTTTTCCATTTGTCAGCATAAGATTTTCTAGTACTAGGCCTTCTAGCCTCCAAAATGACACCCATCACAGGTTTCCTGAGAGATGTAACTGGTTAAATTAGTTAATTAGCCATGCTGCAAGATTCAGAGTTTGGAGCTGTGTGCGCAGAATTTGATAGTTCTGCTGAGACAGTAGACAAGGTGTCTGAGGCAGGTACCAAGAAGGTGCGACATATTGCGTAGGAGCGGGTACCAGTGTTGGCGAGGCCAGTCTGGAGCAATCAGAATCATTTTTGTTTTTTCCTGTCTGACCTTTAGTAAGACCTTGAAGAGCAGAGGCAGAGGGGGAAAGGCATAGACTGATAGGTTTTTCCAGCTGAAGGATAGAGCATCCACTTTCCAGGTTTGGAAAAGAGGAGTTCTTGTGCAGAATTTGTCCAACTGATAGTTTTGGGGAGAGGCAAGAAGATCTATGGCTGGGCTCCCCCATCTTCGTGTCAACATGCTGAAGATTTGTGGATCCAGTCTCCATTTGTGTGGGTCCATAAGATTTCTGCTTAGTTGGTCTGCCAGAGTATTTTGCTTTCCTGGCAGGAATTGAGCTTGTAGATGTATTTGCTAAGTCAAGGCTGTGCTCCACAAAGCCATGGCTAGTCTGCAAAGGGGGTAGGAATAGGTACCCCCCCTGCGTGTTTATGTACCACATGACTGTGGTGTTGTCCATCTTTATCTGTAGTTGTCCTGGATGAAGATCATCCTTGAAGGCTGTCAGAGCATCTGTACAGTTAGCATCTCTTTCTGGCTATGTAGGTGCATTTGATTTGGGCTCCACTGGCCGCTGGCCCTGAATGCATCTCCCTGACAGATGCGCCCCCCCCCCCCAAGCATAATCTGATTCGTCTGTAGTCAGGGTTTGGGTGGCAGGGGGTGGAATGAATGACAGTCCCTTGTTCTGGTGGCAGGCCTCTGCCCAACATAGGAACTCATTTTTGCAGGCAAGGAATGATAGGGATCATAGTTTCCAGGCTGTGACAATGTTGACTCCATAAGCTTTTTAGGTACCACTGAAGTTTCCTCATATGTAGTCTTGCATATGGAATTACTAGAATGCAGGAAGCCATGAACCCCAAGGCTTGCAGAATTTGTCTTGCAGATAGCTGGGTTTTTGTTGCCACTTGTTTGAAGTAAGTCATCAATTGAATTTGTTTTTCTGGCGTAAGGTAAGTCATCTGGGCAGTTGTATTCAAGCTTGCACCCAGGAATGTAATTATTTGAGAGGGTACCAGTTTTGATTTATTTTCGTTTATGGTGTACCCTAGACAAGTTAGAAGTCTTTTTACAAACGCAAGATGTTTTAGAAGAGTGTCCTTGTTTTCTGCCTGAATTAGACAATCGTCCAGGTAAGGATAAATTTGAATGTTTCTTTGTCTGCAAAATGCAATTACTGGTGCCAGGCACTTTGTGAAGACCCTGGGCACAGTAGATAAGCCAAAGGGCAGTGCAGAGAACTTAGGTTCATAGGTTCATAGGTTTATACTAGGCTATCTGCCCTAAGGCATTTATAAGCCTAGCCCAAATTATTGTGGCTTACGCCACCCCTTATATGAAAAAAATACTGTGCCCATTAGTTTGTTGTGCCTCTGTCCAGCAGTGACACAGAGTTGATTCCTGGGGTAAACCTACGATCTCCCATCCACAGGTCTAGATTTCTCTTGAACAGAGACAGCGAGGTGCTCTGCCTCACATGGACCGGGATTTTATTCCACAGCATAGGGAGTCTCTGAGTGATCCAAAACACAGAAGCCACCCCCACACATGAGAAAACTACCAGTACAGGTTGTCCATAGAGACACTGGTTGAGTCCCCTCAACAGGAATCCTAATGAGTGGATGGGAGATGGGAGGTTTACCCTGGGTATAGGTTCAAGTGGTAATGCAACTGGTAATGCAAATAGCCTGCTTTGAAGTGGAGGTATCGTCTGCAAGATTCCCTGATTGGGATATGCAGGTAAGCCTCTTAAGTCCGGAGTTACCAACCAGGCATCCTTGCCAAGCATAGGCAGTAACTGTTGTAGAGTCAGAATCTTGAATTTTGGAATGTCCAGGAATGTATTTAGAATAGATAAGTCCAGAATTGGACACCATGATTTGTCTTTTCTGGGTACCAGGAAAAGTCTTGAATAAAAACCTTGTCCCTTTTCCTTTCCTGGTGCTGGTTGAATAGCCCCCATATTCATGAGGGGCATAACTTGTTTCTGGGCCTCTGCCCACTGATTTGGAGGCAGATCTGGCCACCCGTCTGGGATTGGCAAAGTGTGGAAATGAAATCTGTATCCCAGCGATACCATATTTAAAACCCACTGGTCCTGGGTAATTAGTTGTCAGTTTCGTGCATGATGTGCCAGTTTTCCCCCCAAAGGGGCGGCTAAAAGATAAGTGTTTGGTGACTGCAGAGGAAAGTCATTGAGACTAGAAAGGTGCCTTGTTACTTCCAGATTTGAAGGTGGAGGCACCCCATTGTTTTGTTCAATAAGTTCTTTGTCATTGAAACCTGGAACTTTTGGAGTGTCTGGGTTTGACCTGAGCAGCTCTGGTGGGTACTGGAAAGGACCAATTCATAGTAGGCCAGTGCCTACCGATCCTGGCTGGCTGCACTTGTAGGAAATCTTTTACAGTTTGCATAGATTTAGCTTTATCTTGCATCTTTTTCAAAACGTCTGCCTTATTACCAAATAGACTGTCCTGTTGTAAAGAAGAAGCAGCCAACAATTTAGCTTTAACATGATCAGGCAGATTTTGCTCCTTGAGCCAAGCATGCCTTCTTATCACAGATCCAGTCACAGCGGCCCTGCAGGAGGCCTCCAAGGAATCAAAACCACATTGCAAAGTATGCTTGCCAACTTGTTCAGCTGAATGCAATAAATCCTGCAACTCTATTTTCCACACAGTCAGAAATCAACATCATTTTCTGTTTAAGTAAGCCCATGACATGCTGCTGATATTTAAGCATATGAAATTGACAGTTTAAAGTCCTGATTGCCAAGGTTGCAGGCGTGTAAACCTTCTTACCCCATCTATCTAACGCCCTGGAGTCTATTGGAAGGGGTAGGATTTTAAGCAGTAGAAGCTTTAATGTCCTTGGGACCCTGAGAAATGGTTTCAGGATCAGCAGTAGGGTTTTTAAAAAGTAATTTGTGGGAGTCAGGAACCCTGTAATATCTGTCTGGCTTACAGGAGGTATAGCCAAAGGCCTATGCTGAGGAAGAAGAAGGAAATCCCCAAGTCTCTTTTTAGATTCTGAGAAATCCTGACTCTCCCAGTGAAAGTGTTCCCTTAAGCTATGCAGTTTCTCCAAAAGAAAAATCCTCAGGAGGAGAGGCAGAAGGGATGGAATCTTCTGCATCAGAGTCCTCATAATGTGGAATAGATAATTCCTGATCAGAAGAGGAATCAGAAGAAATAGAAACCTGATCTGATGATTCATAGTCAGTGCCTTGCCTAGGCCTCTTAGCAGGAGGGGATGGGAACCCCTGATCAAGGTAATTAAATCCGCAGCCATTTTGATCATTTGTTTTTTTAGGCATAAGGGCCTGTGCACGTGACCCAAGCATCGTTTTTTTAGACATAGAAGTTGATTTTGGCCTAGGTTTTGAAATTGGCATCGGTTTAATATACAAATCTTTAGGCCTGAAAACACTCTCAGAAGCCGGTGCCTGCTCAGCGGCTCCAGACCCATCTAAGGTAGAGACATCCGCAGGTTCAATGCTTAAAAAGTCTTGCGGCATACCAGACTCTGAATGGGTCTCAGTACAGGCCTGCTAATCAAAAGTAGCAGGTATCAGGGGCTGCAAAAGCACCTCACTGAGTACCGGCGAATGGCTTAGGAGAAGCTTTGTCGTCAGTTTTGGACCTCGAGGGTCTGTCTCTGTCTTTTTCTTTGCGTTTTGTATGTATTCCGGTAGTCGGATTGCTAACTGACGACATTTCTGGATAGTTAAATCTTGAGCCAAAATATTCTGATGCAAAAATATACTGACGCTTAATAGTGCGTTGATTAAATTTAGCATAAAACCGACAGCAAGGCACATTGTGGTCAGGGCCTAGGCAAGGAATACAGTACAAATGAAAACCCTTATGAGATATTTGCTTCCCACAAGTCATACAATTATTAACTTTTACTGACATTGGTAAGGAGCAAGAAAAAGTTTCCCCAATGGGGCATTTAGCTTTTGGTTGAAGACTTCGGTTCTGAAACTCGAACATGAAAATTTCAGGAGTCGGCCGACCGGCACTTGCAAACTGCTTCTGCTTTGGGCACCGTGTGGCAAGAAAGACTTATGAAAATGGCGTCTGCTGCATGTTTTATACCCCTGATGACCTGACGTCATGGAAGAAGGGACAGCAACCGACGCAGGACCCAAGACTTTCTTAATCAGGCCGACTGAGGGCAACCTGCCAGCAGATTACCCAAATGTAATTACTGCAACAGTGAAACACGAAGAGCATCCTTATATTACAATGTACTTTTACAAGGTGGAATATATCCATGCAGAGGATTAGAGTGTTGAGGGAAGAAAATTGGAAGGCATATGCACTGGTTAAGGCTGGAATGCATAGCAACTTTCAGCATAAAAGGAGTACAAGCTTAAGAAAACTCCATGTTTATGAAAGGTCAAATAAGGGATATCAACGGATATATCCTTTACTCAGAAATTCTCCTGGCTAAAGTCATATTCACTAGAAAAAGAATCTTCCATGAAATAATTTTAACTCAGCAGAAGCTAAAGACTCAAACAGCAGCAGAGCTAGCTCATTTATAATAAAAGTTCCAAGGAGGTAGTAGTCTTTTAATGGTGGTCCCAAAAGAAAGGCACTCTTAACAAAGGCTTTGCTTAGCTGTAAAGAAACCAAAGGCAGTTCTGAAAAGAAAGGAAGTGTGTTAGCTACAAGTGGCAAAATCAAGTGGTTAGATGAAGGGAATGAATGGCTGAATAAGCCTTCCCTCATGGATGGGAAGAAAGGTCATGAGTGATTGCAGTCAAAGTAACATGGCAACAAGCAGGGGACCACACTTGTAGATGCCAGACTGGAGCTACAAGGGTGTCCTTGGAACTATGGTGTCCTTCTCTTTAAACGTCACTGTCAGACTTGAGAGAAAACTGTAAAGGAGTTCAGTCAGCATTTTTTGGGGTGACTCCTTCTCTGTGGAGTGATTAGGGAGTAGAAACTGCTACACCTATCACTGGTTTGGTGAGCAAGCAGAGGTGCAGCAACGGAAATACTTTACCACTAAGGGGGTTCAGGAGCCAAGTGTGGGTCATCAGGTGATAAAGGAGCCAGTCCATAAAAGATCTGGTTCCCTTAAGATGCGACTGTGTACTGGAAAGCAAATGTCGGACATGGACCATTCCCAAACTCTTATGGCTTCTTGACAATTGAAGTATTAATGCCCCCCCCCAACCTGGTGGTGTAGCACACTGCAGACACATCTTCAGACTAGATGGCTCACACACTAGGAAGTTCTGAAGAAAATAAATGGTCAAGAAACTTGTAGTACCTTATTGCCCTATGTGGATTTTGCACTGGGCCTCTTAAGGGCAGTTCCACAGGTCAATCCTAGTAAGGCCCACTGAAATACCCCTGACTTATAACTTGCACAGGGAGTCACTGGGACAGCAACTGCCACATAACAAAGTTTTGAGGCAGAAATAAGACGATGCCAGCTCAGATTCCAGAACAACAAAAGTTGTGCTGGAGAGGGAGAATCATGTTTGAAGAAAGATGTACTCTGTATGATGTAGTTTCTAAGGTGCGGGTTTGCAGCTGGGATGGATCTAATTTGGTCTTTACAAGGTTCACAGTTATCCCAAAGAAACGAAAGAATAGTTGTGTAAAATCTTACCATAACCATAGATGTCCCATGACAAGTTGTGCCAGTCCTGTGCCATCCATCTAGGGAAGCTTATAGCCGAATGTGGGGTAGGAGGGTGGGAAGGAATACGGCAACATGGAAAAGAAGGACATCTATGATTTTACACAACTAGTCCATGTCATTCTACTCCAATGTTCCAGTATTCAGTACTCTTGGGTGAGTGCCAAAGCTCAGTGTGATGAAGAGGGTGGTGGTTTGGAGGAGTTCTCAATGAATCCATGGAGGATAGCCCTGGCGAATCCAGCCCTGGATCTAGAGATCTTGTCTAGTTTGTAATGTTTGGTGAGTGTGTGGACAGAAGTCCAAGTGGTTGCCTCTAGAATGGAGGTGACCAGGCCTTTGAAAAAGGCTGCAAAGGAGGCCATGGCCCTGGTAAAATGTGCTTTGACCTTGTGTCCCAATGACTTCCCATGATGTGTACAGCAAAATGTAGTAGCTCTGGAAATTCAGAATATATTGTTTGCTTTGCTACTGCTTTCCCCAGGGCCCCATGGTGAAAGGAAACAAATAACTGGTCAGACTTCCTCAATGACTTGGTCTTGTGCAAGTAGAACCTAAGCTGTCTGTGCACATCAAGGGAGTGCAAGACTCTCACACTGTCATTTTGCAGGTGGGCAAAGAAAGTAGGAAGGTGGATGGCTTGATTTAAGGAAAGCTTACTGACCACCTTGGGCATGAAGGATGGGTTGGTCCTAAGGGTTACCCTGTCTTTGTGGAAAATAAGAAAGGGGGAATGGCCATGAGGGCTTGCAACTCAGACATTCTCCTAGCCGAAGTTAATGCCACCAGGAGGACTGTTTTCCATGTGCAGAATTTAAGAAAAGCCTTGGACAGTGGTTCAAAGGGAGTCATTGTGAGCTTCTCTAGCACATAGTTCAGGTGTGGGGGGGGGGGGTGAGCTTCCTGGGCAGTCTGACGTGTAGTACTCCTTTTAAAAACAGTTTAGCAGACAACCTGGAAGCCAAAGGGGGTTCCAGAGGTAGACGAGTTGAAAATGAAGACAGGTGAGCCTTGATGGAGGAATATGCTAACCCGGTCTGTAGAAGTTCACACAGGTTAAGACAGCACTAATGGAACCTCTGGAAAGGGTCCAACTGTCTCTGGAGACACCATATGGAGAATCTTTTCCACTTGGATTCATAAGATCTTCTTGTATTAGGTTTCCTGGCCTCCTGCAGGGCAGAGAGCATGTCCTCACTGTATAGGTGTCTGCAGGGAATCAGAATTCTACCACCCACACGGTGAGTTGTAGGGACTGCCAGTGTGGGTGGATTAGAGATCCCTTGTCCTGTGTGAGGAGGTCCACTATGTGGGGTAACATGTGGTGACTGCCCTTAGCTAAATGCAGGAGGAGGGGGAACCAGTGCTGCCTTGACCAAAAGGGGGTCACCAACAAGATTTTTGGTCTGTTCTGCTGAATCTTCAGTAGGACATTTTGAATGAGGGGGAAGCGGGAATGTGTAAAGAAACATCCCTTCCATTAAAGTGAAAAGGCATCTGTTGCCCTTGCTAGAGGGTTGGGCAGTCTGGTACAGAAAGAGGGAAGTTTTCTGTTCATGGGTGAGGCAAACAGGTCTATGTGAGGTGTATATAATTTCTGGAGTAGGTACAAGAACACCATCCCTGTGAATTGTAAGAGTAGTTTTAATCTGTTTCATTTAGTATATTCACTGTCTCTTCAAAACTGTTGCTAGCATGATTATAAATATAGAGCAAAATGAAATATAAAGGGTTAATGTAGAAGTAGTAAATGTGCTAGGAAAAATAATAGCCTACATTTAAAATAAACTCACATTTAGATAATTGGCATCCATACATAAAGGAGAATGTCACTGATAAACAGAGTTCGTAAAAAATAGCTGTGTGCAGACGGTGGTTGGAAAATGATCACACAGAATGTCACCGAGATATCAAGGACTGAAACATCAGCAAGACAATGCAAGAACACCAAGTTTCCAGATAACGCAAGAACACAGAGTTTCCAAGTACCAAGTTTTCAAGGACTAAAGACAATTATAAATTAGAAGAAACAAAGAAAGATTGTTATTCATCAGACTTTGGGAAAAAAACCCATCAGACTGTGTATAAATATGTGTGTAAAATAAGCTTTGGAAATTTGCCATAGAGAGGTAAAACATTATTTCGCATGTTGTAGAACTAAGTGTACAATTCTAAACAGTAAAGTTGCTAACTGAAACAGCTGGACTCTGTATTTATTGTACTTAGTACAATATCAGAATTAAGTAGTTCGTCACAATAAGTAGCTAAATACTGTGGTATGCATGTGTGCAAATGCAAGTAACAGCAAGAAACCAACAAAAGGAAAATATAATTTTTCAATGGCGAGCCACAGTTGACGGACCGAAAGGTTTCTTGTGACAACTACGCCTTTTTTTATTTTATTCAGTTAGTACATCCAGTCACAGTGCAAACGTTTGCCTTCTTGTTTTAGCTTTCGGGGAAGGATCCAGTCGCAGAACAGCTGATCTCTGCAAGTTCCACCAGTCTTCATAGAACTGCGTCACTGAATCTGCCAGTATCGTTTGACTGCCTTTTCGGGAAAATCGATGTGGGAATTTCCATGTTTTCTCAAAAAAAAGATTTGGCCACCTTCCACACAGAAAAGTACAGTTTTGTACCTACCATAAATGTAGATGTTCGAGTGCTAATACAGCTGCAGTCATAACAGATGGGTTCTCCTGCCGTCAGGCGGGTCTTCGGTCGGCCGAATTCCAAAGTCTAGGTCCGGCGTCGGTTGTCGTCACTTCTTCCCTGATGTCGGTGCGACAGGGGTATAAAAGAACCAGCCAACGCCATTTTCTTCAGTCTTTCTTGCCCCAGACGTCAGGTGCCCCCAGAAGGAAGGCAATACATAAAAAAAATGTAATAATGCAATGCAATATAATCAAAAAAACAGTAGTTGCAAGCAAATACACCATAAAAGAATACCCCTAGAGGGGACGGTGGGAGGGAAACCTGGACTGCAGCTGTATTAGCACTCGAACATCTACATGGTAGGTACAAAACTGTACTATGTTCATCGTGCAAACAGCTGCAGTCATAACAGATGGGTAGAATCCCAAAGCTAAGAAAGGGGTGGTAGGCACTAGGTGGAGCTAGGAGGAGCCAAAATGCCCTGCAAGACTGCAGTGGCAAAGCCTGCTCTAGACTTGGAGTATAATGGTAGGCTGTAGTGCTTAGAGGAGGTATGCACAGAACTCCAAGTGGCTGCTTCTAAAATATCCTTGGTAGGAACTCCTCTGAGGAAGGCTGCAGAGGTGGCTGTGGCCCTGGTGGAATGAGTTCTAATGCCTGTAGGTACAGATTTGCCATGAAAGGAATAGCAAAAACGTATGCAGTGGGCTATCCATTTTGAGATTGTCTGTTTGGATATTGACTTTCCTTGAGTTCCTACCGCATAGGCCACAAAAAGCTGTTCTGATTTTCTGAAAGGCTTTGTTCTGTCCAAATAATAACGCAGTTGTCTGTGGATGTCCAAGGAATGGAGTAATCTCTCCCCTTTGTTTTGAGGATTAGGATAAAAAGTAGGTAAATGTATGGCCTGATTTAAAGCTACCCTGGATACCACTTTAGGCATAAAGGACGGGTTGGTACGTAATGAAACTCTGTCCTGATGGAAGAAGACGAAAGGCTGGACAGCCATAAGAGCCTGTAGTTCTGAAACTCTACGAGCTGAAGCGATAGCCAGAAGGAAAGCTGTTTTCCAGGACAAATATTGTAAATCTGATGAGGCAGCTGGTTCAAAAGGGGGCAAAGTCAGTTTTTCCAGAATGAAATTAAGATCCCAAGCAGGTATTGGTTGTTTTCTTGGAGGTCTTAAATTCTTAGCCCCTCTGAGGAACTGTCTTAATAGAGGGTGAGAGAATAAAGGTGGATCAGTGTTGTATTCTACAGAAATGGCTGAGGCATGGATTTTGATGGAGGAGAAAGTACAGTTTTGTACCTACCATAAATGTAGATGTCCGATAGACATGCAACTGCAGTCATAACATGTGGGTTGTCCTGCCTCAGGCAGCCCTTGGTCGGCCGGATTCCAAAGTTTGGGTCCGACGTCGCATCTCTCTCCGACGTCAGAGCGGCTGGAGTATATAAGCATCAGCTGACGCCATTTTCTTCAGTGTTTCTTGCCCCAGATGCCAGGTGCCCTCCAAGGAAGGCTGTAATCAAATTGGAAGACAAAAACAGGATTCCAAACAAATAAATGAGCAATAAAACAATACACCATAACAGATATCCCCAGCTAAGAGAAACAGGGATAGGAGTGGACCCTAGGCATAGAGGGGTATGGAGGGAGGGAAATGACTGCAGTTGCATGTCTATCGGACATCTACATTTATGGCAGGTACAAAACTGTACTATGTCCTTCAAGAATGCAACTGCAGTCATAACATGTGGGTAGAATACCATAGCTTAGCTGGGGGAGGAGGAATGCTCTAGGAAAAAGATGGTGTGGCAATCAAACCCTGCAGGACTGCCGAAGCAAAGCCTGCTCTGGATCTGGAGTATAGAGGGAGATTGTAGTGCTTGGAGAATGTATGCATGGAGCTCCATGTAGCAGCTTCTAGAATGTCCTTAGTAGGCACCCCTCTTAACAATGCTGTAGGAGGTGGCTGTAGCTCTGGTGGAATGTGGTCTGACATCGGCTGGAACAGTCTTTCCATGAAAGGAATAACAGAATCTGATGCAATGTCCAATCCATTTTGAAATAGTCTGTTTTGAAATTGCTTTTCCTTGGACTGCAGGGGGCGTAAGCTACAAAAAGTTGTTCAGACTTCCTACTGGCCTTGGTTCTGTCCAGGTAGTAACGAAGTTGTCTGTGAATGTCCAAGGTATGCAATAGTCTTTCCCCCTTGTTCTCAGGATTGAGGAAGAAAGCAGGCAGATGAATTGCTTGATTTAAAGAAACCCTAGATACCACCTTTGGCATGAAAGTAGGGTTTGTCCTTAGTGAAACCCTGTCTCTGTGGAAAATAATGAACGGTGGTATTGCCATTAGGGCCTGTAGCTCCGAAACTCTTCTTGCTGATGTAATTGCCAACAGGAAAGCTGTTTTCCAAGAGAGAAATTGCAAGTCAACTGAAGCTGCTGGCTCAAATGGAGGTAGAGTCAGTTTTTCTAGAACAAAATTGAGGTCCCAGGCTGGCACTAGGGCCTTTCTTGGTGGCTTAATGTTCTTGATTCCCCTGAGGAATTGCCTTAGTAAAGGATGTGAAAAAACAGGAGGATCAGTGTTGTATCTAGCTGAAATAGCAGATGCATGTATCTTTATGGAAGAATATGAGAGGCCGTTCTTTAACATATCTGCCAAATATTCCAAGATGAGTGGGATGTTCAACAGTGATGCATCAAGTCCCTTGCTGGTGTTCCAATTGCTGAATCTTTTCCACTTTGCTAAATAAACCTTTCTGTTGGATGGTCTTCGAGCATCTGTTAGTATCCGCTGAACTTCCTTGGAGAGAGATAGGCTGAAGTTATTTATGGGATCTCCCAGGCTGTTAGCTGCAGTGTCTGTAGATTTGGATGCACTGTTTCAAAGTTGTGTTGAGTCAGAAGTAGAGGCCATTGGGGAAGGGCCCACCTCCTGGTGTGACATATGCTCCGTAGTAATGGGTACCAGTGTTGTCTTGGCCAGTCTGGAGCTATTATGATTCCCCTTGGGTTTCTCTGCTCTGATCTTTATTAATACTGAGGTCATCAGTGGCAGAGGTGGGAATGCATAGATTGTTAGTGAGTTCCAGTTGAATGAGAGGGCATCTATTTTCCAAGCTTTTGGATGGTATGTCCTTGTGCAGAATTTTGGTAGAAGATGGTTGAGATGAGAGGCAAATAGGTCCACTTCTGGCTTGCCCCATGTCGAAGTGAGTTGTCTGAAGGTCTTCGGATGTAACCTCCACTCGTGTGGATCTGTGAAATTCCTGCTTAGGCTGTCCGCTAACACATTGTCATTTCCTGGAACAAACTGGGATTGTAACTGGATGTTTAGACTCAGTGATTTCTCCCAAAGATGCATCGTCAGTCTGCAAAGGGGATAAGAGTGGGTGCCCCCTTGCTTGTTTATGTACCACATCACAGTGGTGTTGTCTGTCCATATCAGTAAATGACCTTGCTGGAGTTGGTGTTGAAAGGCCTCGATGGCATGCATTACTGCTAGCATTTCCTTTTGGTTTATATGCAGATGTGTTTCCTTTGGAGACCATTGTCCTTGTATACACCTGCCTTCCATGTGCGCCCCCCATCCAAGGTCTGAGGCGTCTGTGGTCATGGTCTGTGTTATCTGTGGTTTTTTGAATGACATACCTGTGTTTGCCTGGCTCACCGAGGCCTACTATAGGAATTCCTTTTGTAGGCATGGAATGAGCGGTATGATTGTCTCCAAGTTGTTGCTGTGTTGAGACCAAATGCTTTTTAGGTACCATTGAAGCTTTCTCATGTGTAGTCTTGCTAATGGAACCAGGAGAATGCAGGATGCCATGTAACCCAGGGCCTGTAAGAATCTCCTTGCAGTAATCTGGGTGAGTTTTGCTAAACCTTTGAAGTAATGAGTTAACTTCTCTTGCTTGTCTTCTGTCAGGTAAGCCATCTGAGAAGCTGTGTCTAGTTTGGCTCCTAAGAAGATTATTTGCTGGGATGGCTGCAGTCTTGACTTTTGGAAGTTGACTGTGTATCCCAGAGATTGAAGTAATCGTATGACATAGTCCAGGTTTTTTGTCAACATCAATTTGTCGTCCGCTTGTATGAGGCAGTCGTCCAGGTACGGGTAAATTTGTATTCCCTGGAGCCTGCAATGAGCAATTACTGAAGCCAGGCATTTTGTAAATACTCTGGACGCAGTAGATAAGCCATATGGCAATGCTGAGAATTGATAATGCTCTGGCCCTGCAAGAAATCTGAGGTGTCTTCTGCAGCTGTGTCTGATTGGGACATGCAGGTATGCCTCCTTGAGGTCCAGAGTAATCAGCCAAGACCCCTTGCCCAGCATGGGAAGGAGTTGCTGTAGAGTCAGCATTTTGAACTTTGGTACTATGAGAAAGGTGTTTAATGCGGACAAGTCCAGTATTGGTCTCCATTGAGATTCTTTTCTTGAACAAGGAACAGTCTTGAGTAAAACCCCTGGCCTTGTTCTTGTTGTGGAACTCTTTCTATTGCTTTCATCCGAGTCAGCAGAGTGATTTGCTTGATAGCCTCTGCCCTCTGGTTTTGTGGTAGGTTTGGCATGCCTTGTTTTCTTGGTAAGGTATGAAAATGAAACCTGTACCCTCGGTCTACAATGTCCAAAATCCATTTATCCTTTGTCAGTCTGTGTCAATTTTCTGCAAACAGAGATAATTTCCCGCCCAGGGGAGCTTCTATTTGTTCCCTGGTAGGCGGTAGTAGAGGAAAGTCATTGAGATTGTGGTTGTGGGGCAGGTGAAACCCCTGCCACTTCTTTGGCTTCCTGGCTGCCATTGTCGCCCCTGTAAGGGCCTCTGTATTGGCCTCTTCCTCGCCACGCCTGTTCTTACCCTTTGGAACTTTTCTGTATTAGGAAAGGACCAGGTTTTTAGAAGGCCAATTCCTACTGAATCTGGGGGGTTGAACTTGGAGGAAGTCTTTCACCGTCTGAACTGATTTTGCTTTCTCTTCGATGGTCTTTAACACATCCTTAGCATTTGCACCAAAAAGCTTGTTCTTTTCCAAAGGTGCATCCAGTAGTTTTGCTTTTACATGATCTGGTAGAGGTTGATCTTTTAACCAGGCATGTCTACGAATGACTGCCCCCGTCATAGCTGCCCTACATGAAGCTTCCAGTGCATCATATCCACACTGCAGGAAGTGATTGCTTACTTGCTGAGTGTTATGTACAGCTTCCTGCAAAGTCTTCCTGTCTAAAGGATCAGGAGTGGCTAAAGTTTTTTGTAAATCTTCTAAAAGGTAGTCCTGATATTGTAACATATGAAAAAGGCAATTTAAAGCTCTCATAGATAATGTAGTGGATGTGTAAACCTTTTTACCCCATCTTTCTAATGACCTGGCCTCCCTGTTGGAGGGCAATGGATTTTTAGAGGTGGAGGCTGAAACTCCTTTAGGCCCCTGTGAGATAGTTTCCAAATCAGCAGAATGGGCCCTGAATAAATGGGAATGAGTTTCTGGGACTCTGTAATACCTGTCTGGCTTGGCTGGAGCAGGAGGGAGAGAATCAGGGGTAGCACTAGAGTCAGAATATAGATCATCCAGAACATCAAGTACAGGAGGAATAGCTAAGGGCCTGTGCTGGGGCTTCTTAAGGAAAGTCCTCAGGCGTTTCCTAGAATCAGAATATTCCTGACCTTGCCACTTAAAATGTTCCCTCATGGGGTGCAGAACTTCCCCAAAAGAAATATCCTCAGGAGGGGAGGCCGAGGGGATGGAATCTTCTGCATCAGAGTCCTCATAGGTGTGGAAGAGCTCTTCCTGGCTATCAGAGTGAACGGAGCCCTCAGAGTCTTCATCAGAAGGAATAGGTTCAGAGGGTTCAACCCTGGGCCTTTTATCAGGAGGAGGCTGGGATCCTCTCTCAGGATGGGCCTGTGAACCTCTAATCATGGAAATTAAATCAGCAGCCATGGACATAATTTGTGTCTCTGGAGTAGGCTGAGGAAAGGATTTAGAACTAGTATGTTTTGTTTTGCTGGCTGCCTTAGCTCTAGTGTAGGCCTTAATAGACATGGCCATAGGAGGCCTGGCAGCTCCACGTGCAGGAGTGACCTTGTCTACAGCAATGGTCTCGGGCATTTCCTCGGTTTCAGTATCTGGAGGAAAATCGATAACAGGCGTCGGAGTGATGTCCGGAATCGGAGTCGTCGGTAATGCGGTGTCTTCGGTTCGGAGCGGTGGAGAGACCGTCTCAGGGGGAACCGGAGCACTCGGGCTAGGTTTTGGCGTGGAGTCGGAGGTAGACACGGGCCGAGGATGTCGGTCCCGGTCTTTTCGCTTTTTGGGAGTTTGCGATGTCGGAATATCCGACAGCATGTTGTAAGCAAATGTATCGGCAAAAAAGTCTTCAGCGAACTCCGCCCGGCGCCTGAGAGTGCGCTTGTTGAAGCGAGCACAGGCTACACAGGCCGAGACGTCGTGGTCTGGGCCCAGGCAAGGAAGACAGTAAGAGTGGAAATCCTTATGAGGTATTTGTTTACCACAAGAAAGACAATTGTTAACTTTTTCAGTTATTTCTGACATCAGCTGAGGCAAGAAAAGGTCCCCAACGGGGTACTTAGCTTTTTTGATGACTTCGGTATCGAAAAATACAGGAGCTGACCGACCGGCACTTGCGAACTGCTTCTGCTTCGGGCACCGCGCGGCAAGAAAGACTGAAGAAAATGGTGTCGGCTGATGCTTATATACTCCAGCCGCTCTGACGTCGGAGAGAGATGCGACATCAGCCGACGTCGGACCCAGACTTTGGAATCCGGCCGACCGAGGGCTGCCTGAGGCAGGACAACCCACATCTTATGACTGCAGTTGCATTCTTGAAGGACATCGAAAGTCCACTGCTTAGCAGTTCGGCCAAATATTGTAGTATTTGAGGTAAATTCAGTTTTCCAGGGCACTGGCCCTTTTTCTCATTCCAAACACAAAAAAGTTTCCATTTTGCAGAGTAAGCTTTTCTAGTTGATGGCCTTCTGGCTCCCAAAATGACATCCTGCACCTCCTTGGAGAGCAGGGCCTGCTGTGATGCTAAGGAATCTTCCATGCGGCTAGACTGAGTGTCTTCAGCTGACTGTGAAGAGTTTTGAAGCTGTGCTGAGTCAGAAGAAGAGGCATTAGAGGCAGGGTCCATGGTGGGGAATGAGTCAGGCTCCTTAGTAGTGGGTACCAGTGTTGCCTTGGCCAGTCCGGAGCAATAAGGATCATCTTTGGTCTGTCTGCTCTGGTCTTCAATAGGACCTTGGGCAGCAGAGGAAGAGGTGGGAAGGCATAAACTGTCATTGATGTCCAACTGCAAGAGAGAGCGTCCACTCTCCAGGCCTTTGGATGGAAGATCCTTGAGCAGAATTTTGTCAATTGATGATTTTTGTGGGAGGCAAAGAGATCTATGTCTGGCCTTCCCCATTCTTGGATTATTTCTGTAAAAACTTTTGGATGCAACTTCCATTCGTGTGGATCTGTCATATTCCTGCTTAGGTTGTCTGCCAGCGTGTTTTCCTTGCCTGGCAAGTACTGTGCTTGTAGCTCCATTTGTAAGTCCATGGCCATGTTCCAAAGTGACATGGCCAGTCTGCATAGGGGATAAGAATGTGTTCCTCCCTGCTTGTTTATGTACCACATAACTGTGGTGTTGTCTGTTCTTATCAATAGCTGACCTGGTTGTAGAAGGTCCTTGAAGGCTGTAATAGCATTCATCACTGCTAGCATTTCTTTTTGATTGATGTGAAGGTGCTTTTCTTTTTGGGTCCATTTGTCCTGAATGCACCGGTCTGTCATGTGCGCCCCCCAGGCGTAGTCCGAGGCGTCTGTTGTGATGACTTGATTTTCTTGAGGCTTGCTGAATGGAAGACCTGTGTTTGTTTGGCATGCTTGAGCCCACCACAGAAATTCCTTTTGCAGACACGGAATTAGTGGTATCACTGTTTCCAAACTGTGGCTGTGTTGAGACCATATGTTTTTTTAGGTACCATTGTAGTTTTCTCATATGCAGCTTTGCACATGGGATTAGTAAGATGCAAGATGCCATGAATCCCAGAGCCTGCAGGATTTTCCTTGCAGTCAGCCTGGGGCAATTTGCCAGTGTTCTGAAATATTGAATTAGTTGCCCCTGCTTCTCTGGCGTGAGGTAGGCCATCTGGGTGTTTGTGTCCAAATTGGCACCCGGGAAAATTATCTTTCGAGAGGGTATTAGTCTTGATTTCTCTTTGTTGACTGTGTATCCTAGAGAGTTTAATAACATTATTACATAAGCCAGATGTTTCAGAAGAATGTGCTTGCTGTCCGCTTGGATCAGGCAGTCGTCCAAATAAGGGTATATTTGTATCCCTTGAAGTCTGCAGTAGGCAATTACTGATGCCAGGCATTTCGTGAATACTCTGGGCGCAGTAGATAAACCAAAGGGCAATGCATAGAATTGATAATGTATTGAACCTGCAAGAAATCGGAGGTATCTTCTGCAATTTTGTCTGATTGGGACATGCAGGTATGCCTCCTTGAGGTCCAATGTTACCAGCCAAGACTCCTTGCCCAGCATGGGAAGAAGTTGCTGTAGAGTGAGCATCTTGAATTTTGGTATGAGTAGGAATGTCTTTAGGATGGAAAGATCCAAAATAGGTCTCCAATCTTCGCCCTTCCTTGGCACCAGAAATAGCCTGGAATAAAAACCTTGACCTTGTTCGTGTGTAGGTACCTCTTGAATAGCTTTCATGTTTATAAGATCTGAAATTTGCTTTTGTGCCTCTGCCCTTTGATTGTGTGGCAGGTTTGGCATGCCTTTCATTTTTGGAAGGGTATGAAAATGGAATTTGTAGCCTCTGTTTATAATGTTCAGGATCCATTTGTCCTTTGTGACAATATGCCATTTTTTTGAGAATAATGCCAGCTTTCCTCCTAAGGGTGCTGCCATTTGAGACCTGGTTGGCATGCAAAGGGGAAAGTCATTGGTTTTGCTTTCTGAAAGATTGCGAGTTGTCCTCACCACCTCTTTGTGTAGGAGCTTGCCATTGTCTGCCTCTGTACGAGCCTTGTGTTTGTCCGCTGCCCCTCGGGCGCCTGTATCTGCCTCTTTGGGGTCTGTCTGTGGCAGGAAAGGACCAGTTTTTGGAAGGCCAATTTCTACTAAAACGTGGGGGTGAACCTGCAGAAATTCTTTCACAGTTTGCATTGATTTAGCCTTTTCCTCCATTTTCCGTAATACTTCCTCAGCATTTGCCCCAAATAGTACATCCTTTTGAAGAGGGGCATCTAGTAATTTAGCTTTGACATGATCAGGCAAGGCTTGTTCCTTGAGCCAGGCATGCCTACGTATGAATGAGCCTGTAACAGCAGCACTACATGAGGCCTCTAGAGCATCAAAACCACATTGTAAGGTATGTTTACCCACTTGTTCTGCACTATGCATCAAATCCTGCAACTCCTTCATGTCTGGTTGTTCAGGTTGCGACATTTTACTTTTTAATTGAGATAACAGAAACTGTTGGTATTTTAGCATATGAAACTGACAGTTTAAGGCCCTCATGGATAAGGTAGCCGAGGTATATACCTTTTTTTCCCACCTTTCTAAGGATCTGGAATCTCTCTCGGAAGGCAATGGGTTTTTGGCAATGGAGGCCTTAACTCCCTTGGGCCCCTGTGAGATGGTTTCTAGGTCAGCAGCATGGCTTTTGTATAGAAATTGGTGTGAGTCAGGAACCCTGTAGTACCTGTCAGGCTTAACTGGAGCTGGAGGGAGAGAGTCCGGGTTAAGGCAGGCCTCCGAGTAAACATCATCTAGGATGTCCAGGACAGGAGGTACAGCCAGAGGCCTGTGCTGGGGTAACAAAAGAAATTCCCTGAGCCTTTTCTTGGAATCTGAATAATCCTGGCCTTCCCTGTGGAAGTGTTCCCTTAAGGTATGCAGAGTTTCACCAAATGAGTAATCCTCAGGGGGGGGATACAGAAGGAATAGATTCCTCTGCATCAGAGTCTTCAAAAGGAGAGAAAGACTGTTCCTGATAATCAGAGTGCTCTGAAATAATGGAGCCCTGATCAGAGGAGGGGGAATCTTCCTCCACTCTGGGTCTTTTGTCCGGAGGTGGCTGAGAACCTCTGATTAGAGTAATTAAATCCTCAGCCATTTTAAGCACCTGTTTCTTAGGCATGGGGCCTGGAGATGGGCCCTGTGTAGCTGGTCTCTTAGGGTGCATGGTAGCTTTAGACTTGGTGAAAGCCTTGAAGGAGAAAGAAGAGGAAGGTCTGAAGACACCTTGAGTGGAGGTGGACCTGTCCACATTCTGTGTTTCAATGCCAAGCGTGGCTTCGGTATCTGTAGTCAGGGTGTGGGCCGAGGAGCCTGCGACCTCGGGTACAGGAGACACAGCCAAAGATGTGTCGTCGGTAATCAGGGGCTGCATAGGTGCCTCGCTGAGAACCGGACCAGGTGTAGTCGGCTTTGGCGTGGTGTTGGTAGAGGCCGCGGACCTCGAGTGTCGGTCCTTGTCTTTGCGGTTTTTAGACAAAACCGGAGTCGGAGTATCCGACGACATAGTATAGTTAAATGCTTTCCCAAAATAATGCTGGGCGAACTCCGCCCGACGCTTAATAGTGCGTTTGTTGAATGTAGCACAAAAGCGACAGACCGAGACGTCGTGGTCTGGGCCTAAACAAGGTATACAGAGGGAATGGAAATCCTTATGCGGTATTTGCTTCCCACAAGAAATACAATTATTAACTTTGTCTGACATCGGTCTGAGGCAAGAAAAAGTTTCTCCAACGGGGTACTTAGCTTTTAAGAAGACTTCGGTTCCAAATTTTTTGTAATCTCAGGAGCTGGCCGACCGGCACTTGCGAACTACTTCTGCTTCGGGCACCGCGCGGCAAAAAAGACTGAAGAAAATGGCGTCGGCTGGTTCTTTTATACCCCTGTCGCACTGACGTCAGGGAAGAAGCGACGACAACCAACGCCAGATCTAGACTTTGGAATTCGGCCGACCGAGGACCCGCCTGACGGCAGGAGAACCCATCTGTTATGACTGCAGCTGTATGTACGATGAACATCTGGTAATTCTCTTTTTGTTTCTCATTCTACAGCATGGATACCATAAAGGAGAGGACTGTTAAGTGTAAAATTACTTTTCAGGTAGACAGTAATGACAGTCGAGCACATGCATGGCTAGGTTTTAAAGATTGGTATAAACAAAACTGTAGCACACGTAGTGCTTTACTAGGTAAAGTTGATATCAACGCCCTATGTAAATGGATTTTTTACTTATGACTGGTACATGTCTAATGTCAAAACTTACAAGTATCGACCAGGGTGTGTGTTTTGTGACAGTGATGATAAATCTATTTGTCTAGTGTGCCACAAAAAGGTTGTTACACAGGTTACATCCAGGGATATATACCCTGCCAAACAGCACTCCTCTTTCTCTGTATATCCTGATTTAGAAACCCTCCTTACTTCACCTGTAGGTACTGTTGAGACCCTTTTGAAAGACATTTCAAATTTTAAAGATAAGCTCTTACAAGTCTCGGATATTGATTTGGTGACTCCTTACTGTTCCGAATGGAGTTCAGCTTTATCGCTTGACTCTAAACAAAAGTTAAATGAACAACATAAAAAAATTTAAAGGGATAAATAAACGGAATGGAATACACTACGTCTGTCTATGGCAACAGTACTGTCTAAATGTTTAGAGAGCTTAGAGTCTCAGTTACAGACACAAATGTAAAGATGAATATCTCCAGAATTAACTGAAGTATGAATTGTTTCAACAGGAATTACAGGCAGAGGATAACAAAATGTACCATATCACACAATGAAACAGGAATTCCAACAGTGTAGACAGCAGCCAGACGGCTTACAGTAATAAAATGAAGGGCTAGAAAAATATAAACAAATGCAGTATGATCTAGACAGACGTACACAACAGCTCTCGGCACTAGATGAGGAGGTAAAGCGTTTAACAAACCGACTCAAAGAACTGGAAATCACGGCAGGGGAACATGCTGAGCAGGCTGTAGACATTAATGGGGCAGCAACCCCTGCTGATTTATATCAGCAATCAAGAGTGTTACAAACCCTCCCCAAATGGAATGATAAAAAAAGTATATTTTACAATAGGTTACCTTTTGAGGAATGGGTTAGTTACACGGCAGGCGCAGATGCATGGAATGATTCTTTGACCAAGTGCTTTTGGACATTTATTCCTAAAGGTTTCAAAATATTTATTCAGCTAAAGAACTATCCTGTTAACACTCAGCTGCAATGCATGGCAGCAGTGTTACAGGCATACACACAAACACAACCGTTAACCACTCCGTTCTTAGATCACTTCAATATCACCATTTCATACAAAATTTTAGAAAAGGCAGATCACTTTCAGCTGGCTTGTCAAGTAGTGTTCAATAAAGCTGACGTGCAGGATGAAAACACTCAAAACAGCTTATTTGCGGTTTCTTGGAGCAAGTGCATTTATCAGGAAACCTCAACGAACTTGCATGATTTAGTGCAAAGATTAAGGTGAGGCAAGACAATGTGTGATGATGGCAAATCTTTTTTCTCACAATGTCTTCACAGTAGATGAGGACTTGGAAGCTTTTGCAGTTGTAGAAGTTCATTCAAAAGGGCGGGGTAGAAGCCGTTGGAGAGACCAAGGCAACAACGGCAACAGAGAGTGGCTTCCTCACCTCTGGCTCCAAAGGGCGCCAAAGGACAAGTGGAAGAAAGAAGAGTTCCACAGTGTTTCTGCTATAAGCAAAATGGCCAAGTTAAAAAGGATTGTCCATATAACAGGAAATGGAGGGAAGCAGAGGAATGAAACAAGAAGTTAAGTACTCACCATAATGTTCGATGTATGTAGTCCACCTCGCCTCACATTCTTACCCGTGGGTTCGGAGCCGAATATCGGCTCCGACTCGGCCGATTTTACTAGCTTGAAGTCTTTCATTGGCTGGGCTAAGCAGGTATCCCATAGTGCACTGCTCCATATCCCCAGATCTAGTTTGCTGCGAAACTCATTTGTACTCCATGCACACATCACATCCAGGTAAAGAATAAGCTAAGCAAGGGAACTCTGCAGATAACAACCTAACCTCCAAATCCTCCAGGAAGGGGGAAGGTGGGAGGGTAAGTAAGAATGTGAGGTGAGATGGACTACATACATCGAACGTTATGGTGAGTACATAACTTCTTGATGTTATGTAGTCCTATCTCACCTACATTCTTACCCATGGGACAGCGTCCCTAGCACCTACATCCTGGGTGGCTCGTAGGAAAATACTCCTGAGAACTGTGGAGCCAAAGGAAGACCTGCCCCTGGAAACCACATCCAATTTGTAATGAGAAACAAATGTGTGAGGAGAAGCCCAAGTAGCTGCAGCACATATATCATCCATTGACAATCTGGCTTGATAGGCTGTGGATGTGGAAACAGCCCGAGTAGAGTGAGCCTTGACTGGAAATGGCAAATCTTTACCTCCTGCTTGATAGATGAAACAGATACAACTAGATATCCATCTAGACAGGGTGACCCTGGAGACCGGGGAACCCATTCAGTTTTCCGAAAAGGAAACAAAAAGTTGGTCAGACTTCCAGATATCTTTTGTTCGGTGTAGATAGAAGCATAATTGTCTGTGTACATCCAACTGGTGAAATCTAAATTCTGCCTCGTTAGAGAAGTGGGGAAAGAAAACAGGCAGCTCAATGGACTGATTTAGGATAGACACGGAAGCCACTTTAGGAAGGAACGGAGGGTTTGGTCTAAGAGAGACCCTGTCTTTATGGAAGAGTAAATATGGAGGTTTGATGGAGAGGACTTGAATTTCTGAAACTCTCCTTGCTGAAGTGATTGCTGTTAAGAAGGCTGTTTTCCAGGTCAAGAATTTCAATTTGCAGGTAGCTGCAGGCTCGAAAGGTGGTAACGTAAGGGCTTGTAGAACAAAATTGAGATCCCAGGGCATGATAGGTTCGGACACCAGGGGATGGAGCAACAGAGTACCCTTCAGGAACGCCTTGCATAGTCTATAGACAAAAACTCCAGTACTGAAGTGATAGGAGTTATGTAAGGATCAATGCCTCTGGTATGTGCCCAGATAGAAAACCTTTTCCATTTACTATAATAAATCTTTCTAGCGGATGGTTTATGAGAGGACGATAATATATGAGCCACTTCTGGTGAGAAATTATGAATTCTGACTAACGATGGAAGTGGAGTAGCCAGGCTGTCAACCTGAGGGTCATCAGGGAGGGGTGGAACTGTCCCGACATATGTGTCAGTAAATCTGGTTGAGGGTCCAGAGTCCAAGGAGTATCCACAATGAATTGCTGAAGAAAGGGAAACAAACTTGGCGAGGCCAGTGTGGAGCAATCAGAATGATTCTGCTTACCAAGGATTGCGCTTTCTGAATCACCTTTGACAGCAAGGGAAACGGAGGGAAAGCATAAAGCAGACCAGAGGGCCAATCGTGAACCAGAGCGTCCCTGGGTGACTCCCCCTGTGGGGGGATCAGTGTGAAGTAGTTGCTGCATTTCACATTGAGGGGGCTGGCAAAAAGATCGCAGCAAGGCTGACCCCATCTGCTGAAGATTCACTCTGCAACCAGGCGATTCAGGGACCACTCGTAGGGCATCAGGATAGCTCTGCTTAGCCTGTCCGCAATCACGTTGGACTTCCCCCGGAATGTGTGTTGCCACCAGAAACCGTTGGGAAGTTACTGCCCAATGCCACACTCGCATAGCCTCTCTGCATAGGGGGCATGATCGTGTCCCCCCTTGCTTTAGATACCACACTACTGACATGTTGTCTGAGTGTTTCTCAATCGTCCCTAGAGAAAGAACACTCTGAAGTGCCTGCAATGCAAGGAGCACTGCTCTCATCTCTAGGACGTTTATATGCAGATGTATCTCGTGTTCTTGCCACATACCTTGGACTGTCCTGCCAAGATAATGCCCCCCACCCACCCCATCTGGGAGGAGTCCGTCATCACCGTGGCAATGGGGATGGGTGGAACGAAGGGTGTTCCCCCGTCCAAATTGTTGGTGCACAGCCACCAACCGAGGTCCTGCTTGCATCTGTCCGTGAGCAAGATGGGATGAGACAGTGGAAGTCTTTGGAGAGACCATTGAACAAAGAGGAGCCACTGGAGAATTCTCATGTGCTATCTCGCTAGAGGGACCAAGATGACTGTTGCTGCCATGGTCCCTAGGAGCTGGAGAACCCATCTTGCCTTCGCTCGTCTCAGGGGCATCAGCATGTGTATCTGTTGTTGTAAGACTCTGATCCTTTCCTGCGGTATAAGTGCTCGCATTCGAATGGTGTCTAATTCTGCTCCTATAAAGGTGACACGCTACGAGGGCAATAAAGCAGATTTTTCCCAATTTATTGTTATACCAAACTGGTGACAGAGTGATGGTAGCGTCCCTGGTTTGAACTAGTTGATGCCTGGTGGGAGCAGTAAGGAGCCAGTCGTCCAGATACGGAAACACCTGGAATCCCTGACGTCTCAAGTGAGCCGTCATAACCGCCATACACTTGGTGAACACCCTGGGAGCTGTGGTGAGACCAAAGGGCAGGGCTCGAAACTGGAAATGACTGGCTCCCAGCCAGAAGCGTAGGTGACTCCTGGATGCCCTGTCCATTTTCACATGGTAGTAAGCATCCTTGAGGTCGATGGAGCACATCCATACCTCCTCTCCCAACAATGAGAGAATCAATTGTAGTGTGACCATACGGAACTTGGACGTGTGTACGTAGCTGTTCAGTTGGCTGAGATCTAGTATGGGTCTCAGGTCCCCTGTTCTTTTCGGCACCAAAAAGAATCTTGAGTAAGTCCCTAATCCGATTTGGTCTGAGGGGACACGCTGGATGGCTCCTTTTTCTAGCAGCTGTGAGACCTTTGAGGCTGCTTGATCCCTTTGACTGGGTGGTACGTCTGGGATTTTTCTGATTGGCGGAGGTTCTGATGAAAATGGAATGAGATAACCTCTGGAAATTATCCGTAATACCCATCGGTCCTGGGTAATGCTTTCCCAGGCTTCCGGATACAAGGAAATTCGACCCCCGACTCGCTCCGGATAAGCGCAGTCGGGCACAACCTTAGGAACGAGAGTATGGAGAGCCACGAAAGGAATCGCGGTCTCCCAAATTGCGGGGGCCCCCTCTCCCTCTGGGGTGACATCTCCCTGAATAACCCCCCCCCTGCCTCTGGAGGGGGGGTTCACCTTGTGCAGTAGGAAAAAACCTCGGTGATTTCTTGAACCACCCCCCCCCCCACTGGGCCTTGGGATAAGGCCTAGAAGGAAGGGAAAAAATGGACCTCTACGGCAGACAGTGTCTTTACCTCTTGCTCGCACCTGGTGAGGGTGTCTTTCACTTTGGTCCCAAACAAAGAAGAAAGTACAGTTTTGTACCTACCATAAATGTAGATGTCCGAGAGGTATGCATCTGCAGTCCTAACAAATGGGTTGTCCTGGCCTCAGGCAGCCCTTCGGTCGGCCGGATTCCAAAGTCTGGGTCTGGCCTCGGCTGATGTCGCACTTCACCCGACGTCATAGCTGCAGTTCAGCGGGTATAAAGGCATCAGCCGACACCATTTTCCTCAGAGTTTCTTGCCCCAGATGCCAGGTGCCCTCTAGGAAGGCTAAATTTGGATAAATGCAAATATTTCCAAACAATAGAGAGCAAATAGAAATAAACATGTATATATATATATATATATATATATATATATATATATATATACAAACAAATACACCATAATAGATTCCCCCAGCTAGCTACAAGATGGGCAATTACCCTAGGAGTACCACAGAGGGGAAGGAGGGTGGGTAATCCTGACTGCAGATGCATACCTCTCGGACATCTACATTTATGGTAGGTACAAAACTGTACTATGTCCTTCAAGGATGCATCTGCAGTCCTAACAAATGGGTAGAATACCATAGCCAAACTGGGGGAGGAGGCACTAAGAGTTTATGGTGTAGTTAAGATCCCTTGCAAAACAGCAGTGGCAAAACCTGCTCGGGATCTGGAGTATAAAGGTAGATTATAATGCTTGGCAAATGTATGCACCGGGCTCCAAGTAGCAGCCTCTAAAATGTCTTTGGTAGCCACTCCTCGTAAGAAGGCTGTAGTAGTGGCTGTAGCCCTTGTGGAGTGAGGCCTGATGTTTTCTGGAGTTGCCTTTCCATGAAAAGAGTAACAAAATCTAATGCAATTTCCTATCCATTTTGAGATTGTCTGTTTTGAAATTGCTTTTCCTTCCATTCCTGTTGCATATGCTACCAGAAGCTGGTCAGTTTTTCTATTGTTCTTGGTTCTGTCCAGGTAGTAGCGCAATTGTCTGTGTACATCCAAAGTATGCAGCAATCTTTCCCCCCTGTTCTGGCGGTTGGGGAAGAATGTTGGTAGGTGTATTGCTTGGTTTAATGATACCCTGGAGACCACCTTTGGCATAAAGGTAGGATTAGTTCTCATAGACACTCTATCCTGATGGAAGATAAGGAAGGGTTGTACTGCCATTAATGCCTGTAATTCAGAAACCCTTCTAGCTGAAGTGATTGCAAGCAGGAAAGCAGTTTTCCAAGATAAGTACTGTAATTCTGCTGTTGCTGCTGGTTCAAAAGGGGGAAGTGTCAACTTTTATAACACAAAGTTCAAGTCCCATGTAGGCAATGGTGGTTTCCTTGGTGGCTTTACATTTTTAATTCCTCTGAGAAAAGTACAGTTTTGTACCTACCATAAATGTAGATGTTCGAAGATCTACATTGCTGCAGTCCTTACACTTGGGTAGTCCGCTGTCCTCGGTCGGCCCGAATATCAAAGTATTAGGCTGACGTCGGTCAAGGCGCTTAAGACTGACATCAGAACGTCAGGGTACAAATGCGCATGACCGACGTCATATCCTCAGTCTTTTCTTGCCCCAGATGTCAGAAGTCCCTAAAAAGAAAGGTCAAAACCAAAAGACAGCAAAAAACAACCAACCACCCTTGCACTAATCCTATGTACAATATATACAATATCCACAATATTTACAACCCAAACCACACCACCGCCTCTAACTACAGAGGGGAAGGAGGGAGGGTAAATTGGACTGCAGCAATGTAGAGCTTCGAACATCTACATTTATGGTAGGTACAAAACTGTACTATGTTCTTCATCTCACATTGCTGCAGTCCTTACACTTGGGTAGAATCCCAAAGCAGAGGTAAGGGAGGATGGCAAAACTATAAAGCATTAGGTGCTGCCAAAATGCCCTGTAGAATTGCAGTGGCAAAACCAGCCCTAGATTTAGAGTAAAGAGGAAGGTGGTAATGCTTAGAGAAAGTATGCACTGAACTCCAAGTGGCTGCCTCTAAGATATCTTTAGTTGCCACCCCCCTTAAAAAAGCTGTAAAAGTGGCAGTAGCCCTAGTGGAATGAGGCCTAATCCCAGCTGGAATCTCCTTACCATGATGGGAATAACAGAAAGCAATACAAAAACCAATCCACTTAGAAATAGTTTGTTTTGACACAGGCTTGCCCTGAGAACCCAAAGCAAATGAAACAAATAACTGCTGAGACTGCCTGAACCCTTTAGTTCTGCTCAAATAATATCGCAACTGCCTGTGTATATCCAAAGTGTGCAAAATCTTCTCCCTTTATTTTGGGGTTTGCATAAAAAGTAGGCAACTGAATAGTGTGGATTAAAGCCACACTAAAAACCACTTTAGGATTAAAGGAAGGATTATGACCAAATGATACCCTATCCTTATGGAAAATTAAGAAAGGCTCAACCGCCATAAGGGCCTGTAATTCAGAAACCCTTCTTGCAGAGGTAATGGCCAACAAAAAAGCAGTCTTCCATGATAAATATTTCAACTCAGCAGAAGCTGCAGGCTCAAAAGGTTGTAGAGTGAGTTTCTCCAACACAAAATTGAGATCCCAAGCAGGAGTAGGAGCTCTACGTGGGGGTCTTATATTCTTTGCCCCTCTAAGGAATTGCTTAAACAAAGGATGAGAAAACAATGGTGGATCACAGTCATAGTGAGCAGAAATTGCTGCAGCATGAACCTTAATAGAAGAGAAGGACAAACCTTTGTCCAGTAACTCAGCCAGATATTGGAGAGCCACACTTAAATTAGGCTTAGAAGCATCAAATTCCTTTGCTGCACTCCAAAACAAAAATCTCTTCCATTTGTCTGCGTACACTTTCCTTGTACTAGGCCTTCTGGCCTCCAAAATAACATTCAAAACTTGCTGAGGAAGCTGAGACCCTCCAGGGTTTAAAACAGAATATGCCAGGCTGTTAGGTGAAGAGAGTGAAGTTTGACATTGAGTAAATGACTGTTCTCCTGAGACAGCAGGTGTGGAATCGAAGGCAAAGGCCATGGAGGCTCCGCATCAGACTTCTCAGTAATGGGTACCAGTGCTGTCGAGGCCAATCTGGAGCTATTAAAATCATCTTTGGCTTGTCCTGTCTGGCCTTTAGAAGTACCTTTGGGAGGAGAGGCAGAGGTGGAAAGGCATACACATGAAGATTGCTCCAATTGAAAGAAAGAGCATCCACTTTCCAAGCTGTGGGATGAAACCTTTTTGTGCAAAACTTTGGCAGCTGGTAGTTTAGTGGAGAAGCGAACAGATCTATGTCTGGAGTTCCCCATGACACTGTCAATTTCTGAAACACATGAGGATCCAATTTCCACTTGTGGGGATCCATAATTCGTCTGCTCAACACATCTGCTAAGGAGTTCTGTGCTCCCGGCAGAAACCTTGCCTGAAGATTTAGCTGTAAACTGAGAGCAGTCTCCCACAAAATCAGTGCTTGTCTGCATAGAGGATAAGAATGTGTTCCCCCTTGCTTGTTGATGTACCACATGACAGTTGTGTTGTCTGTTAGAACCAACACCTGCCCTGGAAGAAGTAAATCCTTGAAAGCTATTAATGCAAATTGGACTGCTAACATCTCCTTCAAGTTGATATGTAGATGTTGTAGTCTGGCAGGCCACGTGTCTTGTATCCACTTTCCATTTAGATGAGCTCCCCAAGCTTTGTCTGAGGCATCTGTCGTTAGAATCTGACTCGCCTCTGGCCGGGTCACAGAGAGTCCCTTGTTTAGGTGACATTCCTGAGCCCACCACAAAAATTCCTTTTGAATGCAAGGTATTATCTGAATGACAGTGTCCATATCTTGGCAGTGCTGTGTCCATACATTTTTGAGATACCATTGTAGCTTCCTCATATGCAGTTTGGCATTGGGAAGCACCAGAATACAAGATGCCATGAACCCCAAGGCTTGAAGGACTGTCCTTGCAGTCAGCCTGGACTGATGAGACAATTGATGGAAGTAAAGGGAAAGATTATTTTGTTTGTCCGGGGTCAAAAAGGCCATCTGGGATGCTGTATTCAGTCTCACACCCAGAAAGCACATATCCTGAGACGGTACTAGACTGGACTTTATTTCGTTCACAGAATACCCCAGGCATCTTAGCACTGCTATCACATATTGCAGATGATGAAGAAGCTCGTCCTTTCCTTGGGCCAGAATCAGGCAATCGTCCAAATAAGGATAGATCTGTATTCCTTTTAGCCTGAAGAAAGCTATCACTGGAGCCAGAACCTTCGTGAACACTCTGGGCAGTAGATAAGCCAAAGGGCAATGCAGAGAACTGATAATGAGAAGTCCCAGCTCGAAAACGCAGATACTTCCTGCAACTTAGCCTGATAGGAACATGAAGGTAAGCCTCCTTGAGATCCAGAGTCACCATCCAGTGATCTTTGCCCAGCAGAGGTAAAAGCTGTTTTAACGTCAACATTTTGAACTTGGGAATGTCCAGATAAGTGTTGAGGATAGATAAATCCAAAATTGGTCTCCACGTGTTCCCCTTCTTTGGTACTAGGAACAGGCGAGAATAAAATCCTAGGCCCACTTCTGGCAGAGGGACCGCTGTATGGCCCCTATTTGAAGCAGCAGAGAAATTTGTTTGTGAGCCTCTATTCTTTGCTGAGGAGGAACGTCTGGCATGCCTTTGAAAGGAGGCAAGGTATGGAAATAAAACTTGTAACCTTGGTGTATGATATCCAATACCCATCTGTCCTGGGTAATTAAACTCCAATTTTCTTTGAAGAGTGCCAACCTTCCTCCCAAAGGCGCTGCCAGACAAGAAGGCTCTGGCAGCTGAAAAGGTAGGTCATTGGGCCTGTTTACGAAAGGACTGGCCCCTGCCCTCACCCGAAGACTGTGCAGGTGAACTCCCTGTTCTAGGTCTGAAAGAGCCCTGAGCTCTGCCCTTACCACGTCTAGATCTTCCCCTAGACTGTGAATCATAAGAAGGGTACGTCCACCCCTTAGCAGGCCAATTCCTACTAAACTTCGGAGGCTGAACTTGCAAAAAATCTTTAACAGCCTGCATAGACTTAGCCTTGTCTTCCATTTTCTTTAAGACTGCCTCCATAGGTGAACCAAACAACACATCAGACTGCAAAGGAGCATCTAAAATCCTAGTCTTAACATGGTCAGATAAAGTCTGATCCCTCAGCCAGGCGTGCCTGCGAAGAACTGAGCCAGTGGCAGCCACCCTAGACGAGGCCTGTACAGCATCAAAACCACATTGTAAAGAATGCTTACCCACCTGTTCAGAAACATGTACCAAATCTTGTAATTCTTTACACTCAATGCCTTCCGCCAGAGCATCTACCTTAGACTTCAATTGAGAAAGAAGATAGTTTTGATATTTCAACATGTGAAACTGGCAATTCAAAGCCCTCATAGCTAAGGTGGAAGAAGTATAGACTTTCTTTCCCCATCTATCCAAAGCTCTGGCCTCTATCTGGAGGAACCGGATTTTTTACAACAGAGGCCTTGACGCCCTTAGGTCCCTGACTAACAGTTTCTGGGTCCGCCTTAGGACTCTTATAAAGATATTTATGAGCTTCAGGCACCCTGTAATACCTGTCCGGCTTAACAGGAGCAGGAGGCAAAGAATCAGGATTAAGTGAAGCCTCTGCAAACACATCTTCCACAACATCCAGAACAGGTGGTATAGCCAAAGGCCTATGCTGGGGTAAAAGCAAAAATTCCCTAAGCCTTTTCCTGGAATCAGAGAAGTCCTGACCTTCCCACTTAAAATGTTCCCTCATGGAATGAAGAGTCTCTGAAAAAGAAAAATCCTCAGGAGGAGAAGCAGAAGGAGTAGAATCATCCACATCAGAATCAGAATAAGGAGAATACTCCTGCAAGTCTTCAGCCAAGACTCTGAAACATCGAAGCCTGCTCAAAACTCCCCAACTCTGGTTCCACCCTAGGCCTCTTATCAGGAGGGGGCAAAGAACCTCTAATCAAAGTAATTAAATCTTCTGCCATTTTAAGCATGTGCTTCTTGGGCACAGATCCTGATGAACTAGGAGTGACACCAACAGAAGCTAAACCTGGCCTGCCTCTGGGAGAAGCCTTGGAAACAGAAGGAGAGGGCCTAACCACCCTAGGAAGGGAGGGGAGCACAGTAACCTGAGAAGCCCCTTCAGCCTGACTTGCCTCCTGAGAGGCCACATCCTGCAATATCAAAGTCTCCCCCTGGGACTCCAGAGAAGCCTCCGGAACCACCGTTCCACTGATGCCTCTAAAGAACCGGCGTCCGGTACGGACGACTCTTCTTGCCTGGGTTTAGCTGCTTTGTCTTTGCGCTTCTTCGAAGAAGCGGGTGTCGGAGCATCCGATGGCATATTATAATTGCACCGCTTCCCGAAGACCAACCTGGCACAATCTAACCTTCGCTTAATAGTGCGCTTATTGAACCTAGCACAAAAGCGACACCCAACAACGTCGTGCTCAGGCCCCAAACAAGGAATACACAAAGTATGATAATCTCTATGCGGTATCCGTTTCCCACAAGAAATACAGTTATTCACTTTTTCTGACATCCGGTAAACCACTGAGGCAAGAAAAAACTAAAATATTCCCCAACGGGGTACTTAGCCAACTTTGACTCGGTCTGAAACTCCGAATTCGAAAAATTTCAGAACGCCGAACGGCACTTGCAACGCTGCTTCTGCATCGGACCATGCGGCAAAAAAGACTGAGGATATGACGTCGGTCATGCGCATTTGTACCCTGACGTTCTGATGTCAGTCTTAAGCGCCTTGACCGACGTCAGCCTAATACTTTGATATTCGGGCCAACCGAGGACAGCGGACTACCCAAGTGTAAGGACTGCAGCAATGTGAGATGAAGAACATCTGCCTGAGTAGAGGTTGAGAGAAGACTGGAGGATCCATGTTGTATTCTGCTGAAATTGCTGATGCATGAATCTTAATGGAGGAGTAAGACAGACCATTGTGGAAAAGCTCTGTTAAATATTCCAGGATGTTAGCTATGTTTGCCAATGATGCATCTACTCCTTTTGTTGCACTCCAAATGAGATATCTTTTCCATTTTGCTGAATAAGTTTTCCTTGATGAGGGTCTGCGAGCCTCCAAGATAATGTCTTTAACCCTTTGAGATAAATCTGGGTTATTTTGCCTTATATAATGTTCCAAGCAGCTAGTTGCAGTGTTTTCAAGTTTGGATGCAGGATTTTGAAGTTGTTCTGTGTTAGCAGTAGAGGTAGTAGGGGTAGAGGCCATGCGTGTTCCTGGGACATGCTCCTCAGTAGTGGGTACCAATGTTGTCTCGGCCAGTCTGGAGCTATCAAGATGATCCTGGGGTGATCTTCTTTGATCTTCAGCAGCACTTTGTGCATCAAAGGAAGAGGTGGGAATGCATACGCTGTCAGGTTTTCCCAACTGAAGGATAGGGAGTCCACCCTCCAAGCAAGTGGGTGGTATGTCCTTGTGCAGAATTTCTTCAATTGGTGGTTGTGTGGGGACGCGAACAGGTCTATTTCTGGCAGTCCCCATTTCCTTGTGATGGTTCTGAAGATGTCTGGATGCAGCATCCATTCGTGGGCATCCGTGGTGGTTCTGCTTAAGATGTCTGCTAGTATATTTTCTTTTCGTGGCACAAATATGGCTTGGAGCTGAATGATGAAGCTCAGGGCCAAATTCCAGAGGTCCATTGCCATCCGGCATAGAGGATAAGAATGTGTGCCTCCCCGCTTGTTGATATACCACATAACTGTGGTGTTGTCCGTCCTTATCAGCAAATGACCCTGTTGAAGAAATGGTCTGAATGTCTGAATTGCCTGTTTTACTGCCAGCATCTCATTTTGATTTATGTGTAGGTTCATCTGATCTTGAGTCCATAAGCCTTGTATGCACTTGTCCACCATGTGTGCCCCCCAACCGAGGTCTGAGGCGTCCATGGTGATAGTCTGGCTTGGGTGAGGCCTGTGGAAGGGCAGTCCTTTGTTCAATTGACAGGCCTGGGCCCACCACTGGAATTC
Organism: Protopterus annectens; assembly: GCF_019279795.1. NCBI lineage: Eukaryota > Metazoa > Chordata > Ceratodontiformes > Protopteridae > Protopterus > Protopterus annectens. The sequence continues at coordinate 9,120,140 of NC_056732.1, read as the reverse complement.
TTGTTTCAGGCATGGAATTATTGGAATTTGGGTTTCTAGGCTGTGCTTGTGCTGAGACCATAAATTCCTCAGGTACCATTGCAACTTCCTCATATGTAGTCTGGCATGTGGAATTAATATTATGCAGGATGCCATGTAACCCAGGGCTTGCAGTATTTTTCCTTGCTGTAAGCTGGTTCTGCGTTGTCAATGCCATGAAATAGAGTGGTAGCTGCTTCTGTTTTTCTGCTGTGAGGAATGCCATCTGGTTTGATGTGTCCAGTTCTGCACCCAAGAAGGTTATCCTTTGGGATGGTATCAGCCTTGACTTTTTTGTGTTGACTGTGTATCCCAGGGCTTGCAGCAGGTGAATAACCTTTTTCAAATCTTTTGTTAATTTGTCTTTGCTGTCCGCTTGTAACAGGCAGTCGTCCAGGTATGGATAAATTTGAATTCCCTGAAGTCTGCAATGAGCAATTACTGATGCCAGGCATTTCGTGAATACTCTGGGCGCAGTAGATAAGCCAAAAGGCAATGCTGAGAATTGATAATGCTCTGATCCTGCAAGAAATCTGAGGTATCTTCTGCAATTTGGTCGAAAGGGGACGTGCAGGTATGCCTCCTTGAGATCCAGAGTCACCAGCCAAGACTCCTTGCCCAGCATGGGAAGAAGTTGCTGTAGGGTCAGCATCTTGAATTTTGGAACAATGAGATATGTGTTTAGAGTGGACAGATCGAGGATAGGTCTCCATTGGTTTTCCTTTCTTGGTACCAGGAAAAGCCTTGAATAAAATCCTTGTCCTTGTTCCATAGCCGGTACCTTTTCTATAGCTCTCATCCTTAGTAAGTGGTCTATTTGCTGTAGAGCGTTTGTCCTTTGGTTTGGAGGTAGGTTTGGCATTCCTCTCTTCCTTGGAAGAATATGGAAGTGAAACCTGTAGCCTTTGTCTATTGTCTGTAAAATCCATTTGTCTCCTGTAATGTAATGCCAATTTACTGAAAATAAGGCTAGCTTTCCGCCTAAGGGTGCTCCCAGTTGTTCCCTGGTAGGCGGTTTCAGAGCCAAGTCACTGTGATTGTCCTGTGGAAGTGGTAGTGGCTGGATCTGTGGCAGTACTTCTCTGGCTGTTAGGCTGCCACTGACGCCCCCTGTAGGCACCTCTGGATTGACCTCTGCCTCTAGGGCGTCTATTTCTGCTTCTCTGTGCTCTGGTGGTTTCTGGAAAGGACCAATTCTTGGAAGGCCAGTTCCTACTAAATCTCGGAGGCTGGACCTGTAAGAAATCCTTGACTGTCTGGACAGATTTAGCTTTTTCTTCCACCTTCTTCAACACTTGCTGTGCAGGGGAACCAAACAAACTGTGCTTTTCCATGGGAGCATCTAGAAGCTTTGACTTTACATGGTCTGGTAAGGATTGCTCTTTTAACCATGCATGCCTTCTGATCACTGTACCAGTCATAGCTGATCTAAAGGAAGCCTCCAGTGCATCATAGCCGCATTTTAAGGAATGATTACTGACCTGCTGAGTATTATGCACCAAATCCTGAAGGGACTTACGGTCTACAGGTTCAGGAGAGGATAGTTTTTTATTTAGCTGGTCTAACAAAAATTCCTGGTAATGAATCATGTGGAATTGACAGTTTAAGGCCCTACCCGAAAGAGTAGCAGAAGTATAAACTTTTTTACCCCATCTCTCTAATGCTCTAGATTCTCTTTCAGAGGGGAGGGGGTTTTTGGCAGAGGCAGTTGCTACAGCTTTGGGGCCCTGTGAAATAGTTTCAGGATCTGCAATAGGAGCCTTATACAAGTGATAATGTGTGTCCGGGACCCTGTAGTATCTGTCGGGCTTAGCAGGGGCCGGAGGCAGTGAGTCAGGGGCAGTACAAGCATCATTAAATGCATCATCCACAACTGTAAGTACTGGAGGAATAGCTAAAGGCCTATGTTGTGGTAAATGTAAAAAGGTCCTAAGCCTTTTCCTAGAGTCTGAAAAATCCTGGCCCTGCCATTGAAATTGTTCCCTCATAGCATGCAAGGTTTCCCCAAAAGAAAATTCCTCAGGAGGAGAGGCAGAAGGTATGGAATCCTCTGCATCAGAGTCCTCATATGGAGAATAAGGGCCTTCTGGAGGATTTGTATTTTCTGAATCATCAGAGGAGTAATCTGAAGAAACTGGCTCAGGGGGCTCTGCTCTAGGCCTCTTCTCTGGAGGTGGGTGAGAGGCCCTGTCAGGGTGAGACTGGGTTCCCCTGATCAAAGAAATGAGATCCTCTGCTAGACTAAGCATTTGAGTATTAGTGCTGGGCCTGTGAGAGGGGGTTTTAGCAGGCATGGCCTTTGAAGATTTAGCTGCTTTGGCCCTGGCAAAAGCCTTAATTGACATGGAAGCAGGGGGCCTAGCAGCTCCACGTGCAGGAGTAGATACATCTAAGGGAATAGTATCTGATAAATCCTGAGAAAATGTAAGAGCAGGTAGATTTTCCGTAGCAGATTCAGCCATGCTGGAAGAGGCCTCCGTAGTAGGAGGAATGCTTTCGGCCGAAGGAAGAACCGAGGACCCGGTTTCAGCCGAAACAGAGACACTCGCAGTTGGCCTAACCGCGGTTTCGGCTGAAACCGCGGACCGCGAGTGTCGGTCCTTTTCCTTACGCTTTTTAGCTAAATGTGAAGTCAGAGTCTCCGACGGCATGATATAAGCAAAAGCGGAGCCGAAAAACTCCTCTGCAAACTCCGACCGACGTCTAAGTGTCCGTCGGTTGAAGGAAGCACAGGCTAGACAAGCTGCTACGTCGTGGTCTGGGCCTAAACAAGGTAGGCAGTAAGAGTGGAAATCTTTATGAGGTATTTGTTTCCCACAAGTTAAACAGTTATTCACTTTTTCTGACATCGGCTGAGGCAAGGAAGAGTCCCCAACGGGGTACTTAGCTTTTTAGAAGTCTTCGGTAGTAGCAATCTCTGGTTCTGACCGACCGGCACTTGCGAACAGCTTCTGCTTCGGGCGCCACGCGGCAAGAAAGACTGAGGAAAATGGCGTCGGCTGATGCCTTTATACCCGCTGAACTGCAGCTATGACGTCGGGTGAAGTGCGACATCAGCCGAGGCCAGACCCAGACTTTGGAATCCGGCCGACCGAAGGGCTGCCTGAGGCCAGGATAACCCATTTGTTAGGACTGCAGATGCATCCTTGAAGGACATCCATTAAAGGGGGCATCAGTGAAGGAAGATTTGAAGGCCTCAGCAAAGTGACACAGGAGCAGCCAGGCTTGCCGTCTAAGGGCGACCCCTAAGCTTGCTGCCCTACTCGCTCCTTCGGCTGCATATGAAATGAGCCGCATGAATGAGTTAGCAATGGAGTTGAGGGTAGAGACCTGGGCGTTAACTGTCTGAGCCACCGCCTCAGGAACGTTACCCGCAAGAGTATCTCCTAACTCTTTGAGGAGATCTCTCTGGAGCCGAATGAAGTGAGACAGGTAATTCAGTGACCGTAATGTACAGGTTGCTGACGAGAGGGTACGCTTCCCATACCGATTCATGGTCCTAGACTCCTTGTTAGGAGGATGGACGGATGAAGAAGACTCTGCTACTTCCTCCTGAGTGGCTGCCGCCGCCACCACCATGGCATCTACAGGGACTCTAGACAGAAACTCTTTGCACTGGGGGGTGCGGAAAGAAACTTGTTGGGACGCCTGGGCACGGGGTCCACAGAATAAGGGTTCTCCCACACTCTTTGACAAATCAGGTCAAGGAGTTCGAAGGGTGGAGACACCCAGGAGGCGGAGGGCTGAGCACCAAATGCCTTAAGGAATACTGACTCCTCCTTGGAAGGGGCTTTGGAAGGCCAGTCACCTCTTTGTTTCAGTATCTCCAGGATATCGGAGAAGGAGACATCATCAGAGGATGACTTGGGGGACCCCTCCAATTCCTCGAGGTCAGTATCAGAGGTGAGGGACTCATCCTGGGAGTCTATGTGCTTCCTCTTGCACGTTTTCTTTCTGGGGGGGCTCCTCAGGCATGAACTCTGATGGACCCTCAGAAATTTGGGAACCACTCGTGGGGGTATCCCTAGGCCCTGGTGCTCTGCTGTCCATGGATGGGTGGTGATTAGAATCTCTCACCGGAGTGGTGGGGGACAGAGTGACCGACCCGCCTGATGTAGCTGACGATCTGGCCAGCGCGGTCTGCATAGCCTCGAAGGCCGCCCCCCCCCCCCCCTGTATCTGAGGAGCGACCAAGTCTCAGAGGCCATGACGGGGGTCGGAGTTCCCCGAGCCGATGCACCGAGAGGGAGACTCGGGACCGAAATAAGCCCCAAGATGTCCCCCTCGGGCCCGACCGAAGAATCCCGAGTCCCGAAACCCCGAGGACGAAGCCGACTGGGTCAGAGCCGATGCCGGTACCGATGGAGCCAAATGGGGCATCGGAGCCAGCCTAGAAACATCACACGGTGCTGAACACTCTGGCTCCGAAGACAGAGATGCGCTCGAAGAGGAATGATTGAAGACGGGGTCGGGACGGGCTCCAGAGCTGACTGGGCCGGAGCCGAAAATAATTTTGCCAAAACTGGTGACTGGAGGAGCCTCTGAACCACCCTATCAACATCCACATCCGAAAGGGTCCTGGAGGATTTGGAGGACAGGGATGGAGAATGAGATCTCCTCTCAGGAGAAGCAGGTCTGAGACTGGGCGATCGGCTCCTAGGAGGTTCCTAGGAGGTTCCAATACAATTGGAGCAGACACCGGTTCCATCAATACCGATCCTTCCTGCGGCCCCAAGGTCAGTGGAGCCGAGGAGGTCGATGCAGTTTTTGAGATTTTCTCCGGAGGCTCCAATGAAGCTGACGGAGCCGGAGATCACTTTTTTGACTTGCCAGATTTTGACTTTCCACTGGAAGACGAATCCATAGCCTCTTCAAAAGAGGGTTTCAATAGTCCCTTTACAATTAGCTTATTCTTTCTCTCTTGGAGAACTCTAGGGCTGAACGCATGACAAAAACTGCAGGATTCCTGCAGATGGATGGCTCCCAGGCAATAGACACAAATGGAATGTCCATCGGTAATGGACATTTTGTACCCACATTTAGAGTACTTTTTGAAACCAGAAGGTTTGTGCTCCTTGGGATCTTTAGACATCTTAACTACTATGCCCACAATGCAAAATCAAGTCTGAAACAATGCACAGGCGTTCACTCTATAAAAAGCGGGAACGACGCTAAATAGTAACCAACACTAAAACAGTGATCAAACGCACACCAAAAATCAAGTACAAACTCTGAACAAGGGATTGAAAAACCACAAGGAAAAGGAAGCCCAAACCTCTAACTTAAATGGTCTGGACCGTACTCACACAGAAGGCAAACGGAGAACTAGGCCCTCTAACTGAAACGGGCCTAGCCCGAGGGAACAGTCAGTGGGATATCACACAAAGTACAGTTTTGTACCTACCATAAATGTAGATGTCCGAGAGGTATGCATCTGCAGTCCTAACAAATGGGTTGTCCTGCTTCAGGCAGCCCTTCGGTCGGCCGGATTCCAAAGTCTGGGTCTGGCCTCGGCTGATGTCGCACTTCACCCGACGTCATAGCTGCTGTTAATTGGGTATAAAGGCATCAGCCGACGCCATTTTCCTCAGTGTTTCTTGCCCCAGATGCCAGGTGCCCTCTAGGAAGGCTAAATTTGGATAAATGCAAATGTTTCTAAACAGAGAGCAAATAAAAATAAACGTGTATATACATATATATATATATACAAACAAATACACCATAATAGATTCCCCAGCTAGCTACAAGATGGGCAAATACCCTAGGAGTACCACAGAGGGGAAGAAGGGTGGGTAATCCTGACTGCAGATGCATACCTCTCGGACATCTACATTTATGGTAGGTAAAAAACTGTACTATGTTCTTCAAGGATGCATCTGCAGTCCTAACAAATGGGTAGAATACCATAGCCAAACTGGAGGAGGAGGTACTAAGAAGATTATGGTGTAGTTAAGATCCCTTGCAATACAGCAGTGGCAAAACCTGCTCGGGATCTGGAGTATAAAGGTAAAGGTAGATTATAATGCTTGGCAAATGTATGCACGGAGCTCCAAGTAGCAGCCTCTAAAATGTCTTTGGTAGCCACTCCTCGTAAAAAAGCTGTAGTAGTGGCTGTAGCCCTTGTGGAGTGAGGTCTGATGTTTTCTGGAGTTGTCTTTCCATGATAAGAGTAACAAAATCCAATGCAATTTCCTATCCATTTTGAGATTGTCTGTTTTGAAATTGCTTTTCCTTCCATTCCTGTTGCATATGCTACCAGAAGCTGGTCAGTTTTTCTATTGTTCTTGGTTCTGTCCAGGTAGTAGCAATTGCCTATGCACATCCAAGGTATGTAGTAGTCTTTCCCCCCTGTTCTGTGGGTTGGGGAAGAATGTAGGTAGGTGGATTGCTTGGTTTAATGATACCCTGGAGACCACCTTTGGCATAAAGGTAGGATTAGTTCTCATGGACACTCTATCCTGTTGGAAGATAAGGAAGGGCTGTACTGCCATTAATGCCTGTAATTCAGAAACCCTTCTTGCTGAAGTGATTGCAAGCAGGAAAGCAGTTTTCCAAGATAAGTACTGTAATTCTGCTGTTGCTGCTGGTTCAAAAGGGGGAAGTGTCAACTTTTCTAACACAAAGTTCAAGTCCCATGTAGGCAATGGTGACTTCCTTGGTGGCTTTACATTTTTAATTCCTCTCAGGAACTGCCTGAGTAGAGGATGAGAAAAGACTGGAGGATCCATGTTGTATTCTGCTGAAATTGCTGATGCAGGAATCTTAATGGAGGAGTAGGACAGGCCATTGTGGAAAAGCTCTGCTAAATATTCCAGGATGTTAGCTATGTTTGCCAGTGATACATTTTCTCCTTTTGCTGCACTCCAAATGAGATATCTTTTCCATTTTGCTGAATAAGTTTTTCTTGTTGAGGGTCTGCGAGCCTCCAAGATAATGTCTTTAACCCTTTGAGATAAATCTGGATTATTTTGTCTTATGCAATGTTCCAAGCAGCTAGCTGCAGTGTTTTCAAGTTTGGATGCAGGATTTTGAAGTTGTTCTGTGTTAGCAGTAAAGGAACTAGGGGTAGAGGCTATGCGTGTTCCCGAGACATACTCCTCAGTAGCGGGTACCAATGCTGCCTCGGCCAGTCTGGAGCTATCAGGATGATCCTTGGGTGATCTTCTTTGATCTTCAGTAGCACTTTGTGCATCAAAGGAAGAGGTGGGAATGCATATGCTGTCAGGTTTTCCCAACTGAAAGATAGGGAGTCCACCTTCCAAGCAAGTGGGTGGTATGCCCTTGTGCAGAATTTTTTCAATTGGTGGTTGTGTGGGGATGCGAATAGGTCTATTTCTGGTAGTCCTCATTTCCTTGTAATGGATTTGAAGATGTCTGGATGCAGCATCCATTCGTGGGCATCCGTGGTAGTTCTGCTTAAGATGTCTGCTAGTATATTTTCTTTTCCTGGCACAAATATTGCCTGGAGCTGAATGTTGAGGTTCAGGGCCACATTCCAGAGGTCCATTGCCATCCGGCATAGAGGATATGAATGTGTGCCTCCCTTTTTGTTGATATACCACATAACTGTGGTGTTGTCCGTCCTTATCAGCAAATGACCCTGTTGAAGAAACGGTTTGAATGTCTGAATTGCCTGCTTTACTGCCAGCATCTCTTTTTGACTTATGTGTAGGTTCAGCTGGTCTTGAGTCCATAAGCCTTGTATGCACTTGTCCACCATGTGTGCCCCCCAACCGAGGTCTGAGGCGTCCGTGGTGATAGTCTGGCTTGGGTGAGGGCTGTGGAAGGGCAGTCCTTTGTTCAATTGACAGGCCTGAGCCCACCACCGGAATTCTTGCTTCAGGCATGGAATTATTGGAATTTGGGTTTCTAGGCTGTGCTTGTGCTGAGACCATAAATTCCTTAGGTACCATTGCAACTTGCTCATATGTAGTCTGGCATGTGGAATAAATATTATGCAGGATGCCATGTAACCCAGGGCTTGCAGGACTTTCCTTGCTGTAAGCTGGTTCTGCGTTGTTAATGCCATGAAATAGAGTGGTAGGTGCTTCTGCTTTTCTGCTGTGAGGAATGCCATTTGGTTTGATGTGTCCAGTTCTGCACCCAAGAAAGTTATCCTTTGGGATGGTATCAGCCTTGACTTTTTTATGTTGACTGTGTATCCCAGGGCTTGCAATAGGTGAATAACCTTTCTCAAATCTTTTGTTAATTTGTTTTTGTTGTCCGCTTGTAACAGGCAGTCGTCCAGGTATGGATAAATTTGAATTCCCTGAAGCCTGCAATGAGCAATTACTGATGCCAGGCATTTTGTGAATACTCTGGGCGCAGTAGATAAGCCAAAAGGCAATGCTGAGAATTGATAATGCTCTGATCCTGCAAGAAATCTGAGGTATCTTCTGCAATTTGGTCGTATGGGGACGTGCAGGTATGCCTCCTTGAGATCTAGAGTTACCAGCCAAGACTCCTTGCCCAGCATGGGAAGAAGTTGCTGTAGGGTCAGCATCTTGAATTTTGGAACAATGAGATATGTGTTCACAGCGGACAGGTCGAGAATAGGTCTCCATTGGTTTTCCTTTCTTGGTACCAGGAAAAGTCTGGAGTAAAATCCTTGTCCTTGTTCCATAGACGGGAACCTGTAACCTTTGTCTATTGTCTGTAAAATCCATTTGTCTCCTGTAATGTAATGCCAGTTTACTGAAAATAAGGCTAGCTTTCCGCCTAAGGGTGCTTCTAGTTGTTCCCTGGTAGGCGGTTTCAGAGCCAAGTCACTGTGATTGTCCTGTGGAAGTGGTAGTGGCTGGATCTGTGGCAGTACTTCACTGGTTGTTAGGCTGCCACTGACGTCCCCTGTAGGCACCTCTGGATTGACCTCTGCCAGTTGGGCGCCTATTCCTGCCTCTCTGTGCTCTGGAGGTGTCTGGAAAGGACCAATTCTTGGAAGGCCAGTTCCTACTAAACCTCGGAGGCTGGACCTGTAAGAAATCCTTGACTGTCTGGACAGATTTCGCTTTTTCTTCCACCTTCTTCAACACTTGCTGTGCAGGGGAGCCAAACAAACTGTGTTTTTCCATGGGAGCATCTAGGAGCTTTGACTTTACATGGTCTGGTAAGGATTGCTCTTTTAACCATGCATGCCTTCTGATCACTGTACCAGTCATAGCTGATCTAAAGGAAGCCTCCAGTGCATCATAGCCGCATTTTAAGGAATGATTACTGACCTGCTGAGTGTTATGTACCAATTCCTGAAGGGACTTACGGTCTAAAGGTTCAGGCGAGGACAGTTTTTTAGTTAGCTGATCTAACATAAATTCCTGATACTGAATCATGTGGAATTGACAGTTTAAGGCCCTAGCCGAAAGAGTAGCAGAAGTATAAACTTTTTTACCCCATCTCTCTAATGCCCTAGATTCTCTTTCAGAGGGGAGGGGGTTTTTGGCAGAGGCAGCTGCTACAGCTTTGGGGCCCTGTGAAATAGTTTCAGGATCTGCAATAGGAGCCTTATACAAGTGATAATGTGTGTCCGGAACCCTGTATTATCTGTCGGGCTTAGCAGGGGCCGGAGGGAGAGAGTCAGGAGCAGTACAAGCATCATTAAATGCATCATCCACAACTGTAAGTACTGGAGGAATGGCTAAAGGCCTATGCTGTGGCAAATGTAAAAAGGTCCTAAGCCTTTTCCTAGAGTCTGAAAAATCCTGGCCCTGCCATTGAAATTGTTCTCTCATAGCATGCAAGGTTTCCCCAAAAGAAAATTCCTCAGGAGGAGAGGCAGAAGGAATGGAGTCTTCTGCATCAGAGTCCTCATATGGAGAATAAGGGCCTTCTGGAGGATTTGTATTTTCTGAATCATCAGAGGAGTAATCTGTAGAAACTGGCTCAGGGGGCTCTGCTCTAGGCCTCTTCTCTGGAGGGGGTGAGAGGCCCTGTCAGGGTGAGGCTGGGATCCCCTGATCAAAGAAATGAGATCCTCTGCTAGACTAAGCATTTGAGTACTAGAGCTAGGCCTGTGAGAGGGGGTTTTAGCAGGCACGGTCTTTGTTGATTTAGCTGCTTTAGCCCTGGAAAAAGCCTTAATTGACATGGATGCAGGGGGCCTAGCAGCTCCACGTGCAGGAGTAGATATATCTAAAGGGATAGTATCTGATAAATCCTGAAAACCTGTAAGAGCAGGTGGAATTTCAGTAGCAGATTCAGCCATGCTGGATGAGGCCTCGGTTGTAGGAGACATGCTCTCGGCCGAAGGAAGAACCGAGGACTCGGTTTCAGCTGAAACAGAGACACTCGCGGTTGGCTTAACCACGGTTTCGGCCGAAACCGCGGACCGCGAGTGTCAGTCCTTTTCCTTATGCTTTTTAGCTAATTGTGAAGTCGGAGTCTCCGACGGCATGTTGTAAGCAAAAGCGGAGCCGAAAAACTCCTCTGCAAACTCCGACCGACGTCTAAGTGTCCATCGGTTGAAGGAAGCACAGGCTAGACAAGCTGCTACATCGTGGTCTGGGCCTAAACAAGGTAGGCAGTAAGAGTGGAGATCTTTATGAGGTATTTGTTTCCCACAAGTTAAACAGTTATTCACTTTTTCTGACATCGGCTGAGGCAAGAAAGAGTCCCCAACGGGGTACTTAGCTTTTTAGAAGTCTTCGGTAGTAGCAATCTCTGGTTCTGACCGACCGGCACTTGCGAACAGCTTCTGCTTCGGGCGCCATGCGGCAAGAAAGACTGAGGAAAATGGTGTCGGCTGATGCCTTTATACCCAATTAACAGCAGCTATGACGTCGGGTGAAGTGCGACATCAGCCGAGGCCAGATCCAGACTTTGGAATCCGGCCGACCGAAGGGCTGCCTGAGGCAGGACAACCATTTGTTAGGACTGCAGATGCATCCTTGAAGGACATCAATCACACAGTCACAATTCTTGACAAACTTAGACAAACTTAGACAATTAGCTATGAAAATAGCTTTTGATAGGAATCAAAACTTTTCTTAAGACAAGAAAAAAGAGGGTGCTTAGCCACAGCCAAGCGAGACCACGTCCGAGCTACACGAGTGGCAAACGAGATCTGGGGATATGGAGTAGTGCACCATGGGATACCTGCTTAGCCCAGCCAATGAAAGACTTCAAGCTAGTAAAATCGGCAGAGTCGGAGCAGATATTCAGCTCCGAACCCACGGGTAAGAATGTAGGCGACATAGGACTACATAACATATGTAGGTTTACTAAGCAAGTTACTGATGAAAACACGAGAAAGCAACAGGTAAAGGTGCAAAGGCCCTAAACTATAAGGTAAAACAAATGACACCACAGGGTGACGTATGTCCGGTAGATTTTCAGGTTCAAACACCTGTTAACCCACAATATGCATAAAGTCTGAAAGCAGAAGTCACAAAGTTTAAGTATGTAGATGATAGCAAGGAGGATGACAATGAGGGTGAAGAGGAGGAAGTACAGTTATAGTTGTGTGAAGTTGCAAAATCGTCAGATATGAATGATTGGGAAAATATACAATAGGGGGTGTGCCCCCCCACCCAAGAAGTTTCTTTTTTGAAATATTTTAAAAAGGGACAGGATGGAATGCCCCTAATTGATATTTGGATAGAGGGGTCCCTATGGAGAAATGTGTTATTGGATATGGGAGCAGTTGTTTCGATTACTAGCTGATCACACCCACAAGATCCTAAAAATAAAACATGTATTTCAGGTTTCAGTGGCAGTGGCTGCATAGCAGTGGGTAGTAAAAATGTGTCCATATGGTTTACACCAAATGATGAAGGCATACAGGGATCTTTTTTAATGCACCCTTCGTGTGCATCAACCATTATAGGTATGGATATTATGAATAATATCAGATTGGTCAGAGATGTGCCAAATGGCATAATATGGAAGGGAGCAGAAGAATTTTCATACTGCGCCATATAAATAAACGAGACACTGAAAAAAAACACAACAGGTGATACGCACAGACGCACAGGATGGGGTTGGGAGGGTAGCCTAATGGTTAAGGTGTTTGCCTTACAAACAGAAGGTACAGGGTTTGCGCCTCACAAGGGATAACTGGCTAGGCTTAAAAAATGGCTCGCAAGGGCAGTTAGCATAGTACTACTCTATGAACCTATGCATGGCAGTCCTTGCAAACACAGTTTCCACTTCTGTGGTCACAAGGACCGACAGATTGGGAAAACTGGAAATTCCGGTAGGAACAGGAAATGAGCAGGATTTTATACCACCTTTCCAAAAGGAATACCCAATAGCAAAAGAAGCAGAGGAAGATGTGCAAAAGTGCATAGCAGATTGGGAAATGGCAGGTATGATAGTAAAAGGTAAAAGTCCAACAAACTCACCCATCTGGCCAGTTAAGAAAAAAGATGGTAGCTACAGGTTAGTCATAGATCTGCAAAAAGTAAATCACTACACTACCCCCAGGGTGCATCTAATTTTGGGAGTTCCCAAAATAGCAGCTAATATAAAACCACAAAGCCAGTGGTTCACAGTCATCGATTTGGCAAATGGATTTTTGCCATGCCACTGAGAAAAAAGGATTGGCCAAAATTTGCCTTTAGCTATAACAATCAGCAGTATCTTATGACAGGATTACCGCAACGGGTTTAAAAATAGTCCGGTAATCTTGCATCAGTTGGTAGGCAAAATCTTGGAAGGGCTAGAAAGTGACGGATCAGTGCTACATTACATAGATGACATTCTGGTAGAGTTGGAAACTGTAGAGTAGCATTTGAAAAAATTAAGAGAGGTTTTCACAACACTGCAAGAGGAAGGATTTAAGGTAAAGAGTGAGGTGGCTGCGGTGGTGCAGCGGTTAGCGTTGCTGCCTCGCAGCAAGAGTTTCTCCGGTTCAATCCTCGGCTGGGGTGCCTTCTGTGTGGAGTCTGCATGTCCTCCCTGTGGTCGCGTGAGTTTCCTCCGGGTGCTCCGGTTTCCTCCCACATCCCATGCTGTAGGTGGATTGGACATTCTAAATTGGCCCTCGGCGTGAGTGCCGGGCTGGCAACTCGACACCGTAAAACTCCACTGCCAATCATGAGCGGGCAGGCGATCTGCTGTGGCGACCCCTAACCAGGAAAAGCCGAAAGAAGTGAAAAAATATAGTTTTTTTCACAAGAAGTCAAATTCTTAGGAACCATTATTAAGCCCATGGGGAGATCTCCATGCACACAGACAGTACAAGGTATTTTACAAATGCAAAAATCAATAACTATTTCGGATTTGCATAAATTCAAGGGTATCATGAACTACAACAGAGAATTCATTGAGGACTCTGCACACACAGTAGGACCTCTGTATAACATGCTATCTGTGCAAAAAAGTAATAGCACTCTCGAATGGGGTGTGGTAGAGTAACAAGCCTTCACAGCTATGAAAGAGAAATTGGCAAGGGCTACAGAATTGATAGCGCCAACTTCAAAGTTACCATTTGTTTTACAAGTGGCGGCAGGCAAAGACACACCATCAGTGGTGTTATTACAAGAATGAGCAGATGGAGGAGACAAAAGATCACAAAAGACTGAGTCCAGTTACCTTTTGTAGTCGCAAAATGATATCACCCCTGTATTCAGCAATTAATGGCTATATATTAAGGAATCAAACAGACAGAATACCTAACTGCCTTTTCATCCAGAACAGTGCAGACACCACATCATGTAGTGCAGGTACTAGCAGACAGTTTTGAAATGAGCAAGATTAACGATGGTATTAGTCAAGCAGTATTTGCTCGGTGGATGACTACTTTCAGTATGAAAAAGATAATCTTTCAAGCAGGAGAAAAATACTATTTGTCCACCTTGACGGATACGACGGAAAAGAGCATAACTGCATCGACAATAAGACCAAGCCAGAAATGTCCCCCAGATCACAAGACTACAATCATTTTTTGCCCTCTGTCTTTGTAGACAGAGCCAGGTACTGGGGAAAATGGATGGTATGTGACAGGATTTGCAGTAATACCAGAAAAGGAACATTTGGTAGTTCCAGAGCTACTGCAGCTCCCGGGCCACATGTCAGCCCAAAGGGCTGAACTGGAAGCAGTACTGTACGTGCTACAGTAATATAATCCTGTCAATATTTACTCTGATATGTAGTAAACTCATTACATTTACACATGACTGTTTGGGCTCGTAGAGGTATTGTAGACAGTGCAGGAAAACCACTGAAACACGCAGAAGTTTTGCAAAATGTATGGAAAACCATATGGCAAAAGAACGTACAAGGGCAATTCAGTATCTTAAAGGTAAAAGCTCACCAAAAACCGACCTCAGAAGTGTTCAAATTAAATGCAAAGGCAGACATCTTAGCCAAAGAACCAAGACGCTCTCCTCCAGAAAAAGGAAGCCAATCTGGTGGTCCCCTGCCATAAACAAACTATACAACAGAAGGAGGAAACTATTGCAGAAAAGAGGAAAATCCCAGGATGCAAAAAATCTCCCTTACAAGCCTCAGTAAGAAGCTGAGATCCCTCATAAAATCCTCCAAAGCCAGTTACGAAAATAAAACTGTCAAAGATTCCAAAGACAACCACAAGGCATTCTGTAGTTATGTCACAAATCTAAATGGCAATGCTCAGATCTGCTCTGAGCTACAACAGAATGGCATTAAATATACTGATCCAAAGGATATTGTCAATATCCTGGCAGATCGATTTAGTGCCAACTTCACCCTCCTCTCACCCCCTAAAGGACCCATCTCTATACCAAAAGATTGCCAAATTCCGGTAATCACGGCCACACAGGTAAAAACCGCACTCTCCAAAGCTAAGAATACAGCATCCATGGGACCAGATGACATCCCGGTCTATGTACTACATGAACTACAAAATGAAATGGCACCTCACCTAAGTGTCATGTTTAATCATAGCCTCACCTCAGGCTTTGTGTCCACTGAGTGGCGCACAGCTACAGTTATCCCACTCCACAAGGGTGGCTCCACCTTGGATCCCGGGAACTACTGTCCCATCAGTCTGACGAGCCTGACCTGCAAGGGCATGGAACGCATTATCATGGAACTTATAAACAAAGACATTGTAAACCTGCAAACACTGGTCCCCACCCAGTTTGGGTTTGTGAAGAGCCAATCTTGTCTCCTGAACCTGATTGACTTCTTCAAATCAGTCTCCAGAGCTGTGGACGAGGGTAAGGCAGTCCACACAGCCTATCTGGACCTTGCCAAGGCCTTCGACACCATCCCCCAGTCTGGAATCATAGATGAACTTACTAAGCTGGCCATAAATCCCTACATCACTCGATGGGTTGCCAACTGGCTTACTGACAGAACCTAGACTGTATAATAGCCAACTCCAAATCCAGCTCCAGACAAGTGACAAGTGGAGTACCTCAGGGTTCAGTCCTGGGACCGCTCTTGTTTGGCATCTAATTCTCTGAAGTACAGGCCAACACTAAGGGACTCTGGCTAACAAAGTTTGCAGATGACTGCAAAATGGGAGCCATTATTGAATCCCCAAATGATGTGGATATTCTACAAAAGGGCCTTACAGAAACAGATGTTTGGTGCCAGAGCCATGGGCTCAAGTTTAATGCCAAGAAATAAGAAGTTATGTACCTACCATAACGTTCCATGTTAGTTGTCTTCTCTCGCCTTCTTTCTTGCTTGATGGGTTCGGAGCCGATCCCTCGGCTCCGACTCGGCACTTGCTAAGCTCGAGAGTTTCTTCCACCAGCTCGAGGCAGCCCCATATCCCATGATGCAAGGCGGTAAGTACCCAGATCTCGTTTGTTAACAAAGGGCAATAGCACCAAGCATACAATACTTCCCAAAGGAAGAAGAAACTTACAGATGTAAAAAGGACCAGGTCTGAATGGTCTTTAGCATAATAGTTTCTTATACAAGGTCTGTCCAGGCCAGGGGGAAGGAGGGAGGGTCGAAGAAAGAAGGCGAGAAGACAACTAACATGGAGCGTTATGGTAGGTACATAACTTCTTAATGTTAAGTTGTCAATCTCCTTCATTCTTGCTTGATGGGACCGTCCTAGCACCTCTATCCTGGGTGGCTCAATGGAACAAACTCTTGAGGACTGTAGAGCCAAAGCTGGCTCTGTCCCTGGAGGCCAAGTCCAATTTGTAATGGGAAACAAAAGTGTGAGGAGTGGCCCAAGTGGCGCTGCACAAATAGTGTCCAAAGGCAGTCTAGCTTGAAAAGCTGTAGAAGTAGCTAAACTCCTAGTTGAATGTGCTTTAGGTTTTGAGCACAGCTGTTTTCCCCTGATCGTATAAATTTCAGTGATGACCGAAGAAAGCCATCTGGACAAAGTCACTTTAGAAACAGGAAGGCCTTTTTATTATCCGCATAGGAAACAAAAAGTTGATCAGATTTTCTAAATTTTTTGTTCTGTCCAAATAATATCTAAGCTGACGGTGGGCGTCAAGATAATGTAGCTTTTGTTCAGCTCTATCTGAATAGTTAGGAAAAATACAGGAGATCAATGGATTGATTCAGATTGTTCTTTGAAGCGACCTTAGGTAAAAAGGATGGATTAGTTCTCAAAGATACTCTGTCTTTGTGAAAAATCAAATAGGGGGTCGAACCGAAGAGCATGAAGTTCAGACACCCTCCTGGCAGATGTAATAGCCACTAGGAATAAAGTTTTCCAAGAAAGATATTTCAGGGAACAAGAAACAGCTGGCTCGAAGGGGAAGAATCAAGGATGTCAGCACTAAATTTAAATCCCACTGAGGAGGAGGATTCCTGATTGGAGGCTTTAGTAGGAAAATTCCTTTCAAGAAGGCCCTGCAGAGCCTATGGGACATAATATTATGATCTGCTATCCCGACATGAAAATTAGAAATAGCAGCCAACTGAACTCTGACTGTGGAAGAAGAGGAGCCTGCATGAAAAATCTCTGCTAAGAAGTCCAGAACTGCCTGAACAGGGGCAGTAAAGGATCAATATTTTGGGCCTTAGCCCAATAAGAGAAACGTTTCCATTTGCTTGTGTAAATCCTCCTGGTAGAGGATTTTAGTGAAGCTACTATGATGTCTCTAACTGGGTTAGAGATCAAAGGAAGCCTGGCTAAGGAAGGAAGTGGAGCAACCATGCTGTGAGGTTGAGAGAAGGGACTGACCGGTGCAGCTGACGGATTGGTGAATCAGTAGATCTGGCACTGGGTCCAGATGCCACGGCTGCACCAAAAGGTAATGATGGAGGAACGGAACCAAACTTGTCGAGGCCAGTAAGGGGCAATGAGAATCAATTTGGCTCTCAAAGCGGTAGCTTTCTGGATCACCTGAGGGATCAGAGGAAATGGAGGAAGGCATAAAGAAGTCCCTGGGGCCAATCCTGGGTCAGAGCGTCTCTGGGGGATGGCCTGATAGAGGGAAGAGGCTGAAGAAGTCTGGACATTTGCTGTTTTGGGGAGTAGCAAAAGATCGCAACATGGACCCCATTCCAGAAAAATCTCTTCCGCTATAGATTGCTTGAGAGACCACTCGTGAGGCATGAGAATAGCTCTGCTCAATCTGTCCGCTATAATGTTGGTTTTCCCAGGGATATGCGTTGCTACCAGAAACCGATGAGAGGAGATCGCCCATTGCCATAGTCTGAGCGCTTCTCGACACAAGGGGTAGGACTTGGTTCCGCCCTGTTTGTTGACATACCAAACTACAGACATGTTGTCTGTGTGGACTGCAATTGTCCCTACGGGAAGAAAGTCGTTGAGGGCTTGCAACGTTAAAAGCACTGCTCTCATCTCCAGGACATTTATGTGCAGATGGTACTCTAACGGTTGCCACGTCCCATGAACCATCCTGCCCTGATAATGACCCCCCCACCCGATCAGGGAGGCATCCGTGGTGACAGTGGCTATCGGGGACGGAGGTACAAAGCACCTGCCTTGGTGAACCTGAGATGATGTGATCCACCAAGCAAGATGTTCTTTGCATGTTTGTGTCACCAGAATCTGGTGACGCATTGGGAGTTGCTGGTATGACCACTGTGTGAACAGCATCCACTGAAGGAGGCGCATGTAGAATCGAGCCAGGGGAATAAGAGTAATGGCCGCAGCCATGAGACCTAATACCTTTAGAACCATTCTGGCCTGTACTTTCTTGCTGGCCAGAATGATCCTGACATGAGTCTGAATGTCTGAAACTCTTTGTTCTGTAACGGTAGCTGACATCCGAACAGTATTTAAGTTTGCGCCTATGAAGGTAATAGACTGGCAGGGCGATAAGGATGACTTTTCCAAGTTGATTGAGATGCCTAAAAGAGAACAAAGGTCTATTGTGTAATCCCTGGCTTGTATAAGCTGATGCCTGGTGGTGGCTGACAGGAGCCAGTCGTCGAGATACGGAAACACCTGGAATCCTTGACGTCTCAGGTGAGCCGTGACCACTGCCATGCATTTGGTGAACACTCTGGGGGCTGTAGTGAGACCAAAGGGCAGGGCTCTGAACTGGAAGTGACTGGACCCCAGCCGAAGCGGAGAAATCTCCTGGAGCGTCTGTGAATTTTGATGTGATAGTACGCATCCTGAAGATCTATTGAGCACATCCAGTTGTCCTTCTGTAAGAAGGGCAGAATTGACTGAAGAGTGACCATTCGAATCTTGTCTTCCTGACAGACTTGTTGAGTCTGCTGAGATCCAATATTGGTCTCCAGTCTCCCGTCTTTTGGGGACCAAAAGAACCTTGAGTAGATTCCGGCTCTGAATGGTCTATTGTAACTGGCTGAATGGCTCTTTTGCAGTAGTTTTGATTTCTAACTCTGCAATCTCCCTTAGACCGGTGGTACATCTGGAAGGGAACTTGAGGGAAGGGACTTTCCTCGAAAGGAATTATGTAACCCTTGGATATGATCGACTGTACCCATCTGTCTTGAGTGAGGGAATGCCAGGCTTCTGGGTACAGTGATAATCTTCCCGACTGCCTCCAAGGAGGGACAGCCGGGCAACACCTCAGGAATGCTGAAAGGGCTTATCAGAGAGAGGCTCCCTGTTTCCCTGGTTCTTGGACCCCTCTGCCTCTAGAGCGGCGTCTGTTGTTGTTACCCCTCTGCCTCTAGGGTAAACTGACCACGTGAATCCGCGTGACTCCTTGGGATTTACGGAACCACATCTTCCCACCCTTCTGTCCTTTGGGATAAGGCCTAGAAGGGGTGGAAAAACGGACTCCAACAGCAGAAAGAGTCTTGCCGTCCTGCTCACACCTGGTCAAGGTTTCCTTCACCTGAGGGCCAAACAAAGCTGACCCATCAAAGGGAGAATTTGTGAAGGATGCCTTAAAGGGATCCGCAAAATCACATAGCCGTATCCAGGCTTGGCGTCTAAGAGCCACACCTGTGCCTGCGGCTCTACTCGCTCCATCCGCAGCATAAGATATTAGCCGCATGGAGGAGTTAGCAATGGAATTGAGGGTTCCTAGCTGCGAAGCAATCTTTTCTTGAGCCCCTGCAGCTGCAGGATCCTGAACTACTTCTCCCAGCTCCTTCAGGATATCTCTCTGGAGTCTGGTGAAGTGACAAAGATAATTCAGCGAACGCATAGCAAAGGTCGCTGAGGAAAACATCCGCTTGCAGTACCTATCCATGGTCCTAGAGTCCTTATTAGGAGGATGGACGGGCACGGAAGGATCTGCAAGTTCCTTTTTGGTGGCCGCAGCCACCACCATGGCATCAGCGGGGACACCCTTGGTAAGGAATTGTTTGTCACTGGGCAGTGATAAATTTTGAAGGCCTCCTAGGGACTGGCTCTACAGAGTCAGGAGCTGCCCACGCCTTCGTGCAATAACCTGCATAAGGGGTCGAAGGCGAAGACACCCAGGAGGTGGAGGGCCGAGATCCAAACGCCTCTAGGTATACTGACTCATCCTCAGAGGGATTGTTGGTGGGCCAGTTTCCCTCTGTTTCAGGAGTTCTAGGATGTCTGAGAAGGAGACATCCTCAGAGGGGGATCTAGGGGATCCCTCTGACTCATCAAAGTCAGTATCCAAAGTGACAGACTCGGGGGGAGTCTACATGCTTCCTCTTACAAGTCCTCTTCCTAGGAGGATCTCCCGAAACATCAGGAGAGTCCTCGAAGAGGGGAAATTCCCAATGGGGAAACCTGAGGCGGAGGATCTCTGGGTCCTGTAGCAAGAGAAGTGGCAGAGATGTCAGCAGGTACTATAGAGGGAGGAGCTACGGGAACAGACTGCTGACTGATACCAGTGGCCAGTACACTCTTCATTACCTCGAATGCTCCCCTCCCAGGCAGGTCCGAGAGAACCCGCTCAAGAGCTAGGAACTCCGGGACCACCGAAGGGAAGTCTCGAGGCAGATGTCGGAGCCGAGCTCACCAAGGCCGAGGCTCCAAGGGAAGAGCGGGCTCGGACAAGGGTCCGATGCCACTCACCCCTCGGAGGAGACCATGGAAGCCCGACCACGAATCCCTCTAAGGAAGAGGAGATAAGAGTAGAGGCTGAAGGAACAGAAGGGGTATCCGCCTCCAGCCGTAGCAGTAACCATGCCCGAAGACTCCAACTCCAAACTCTGGGGTAGAGTTGAAGGAGGAACTGTAACGGGGTGTGGACCAACAGTCGTCTGCTGAGACGGACTGTGTAACATTTGGGCCAGTACCTGTGACTTGAGTAATCTACTGACCACTCTCTAGGTCATGATCTGACAACCTGGATGACCTTGAAGATTGGCTCCGATGGCTCCGTTCGATAGAAGAGGCGAAGCCGGAGCCGAAAGTATCGGCTCCAAGGAAGGAGACCTCGACCTCTTCCTGGAATGAGCCATCGGAGCCGATACTACAGATCCTGTCGGAGCCGACTTCTCGGAGCCGACAGAGCGCCTCGATGTATCGGCTCCAGCCGAGCCGATACAGCCACCAAAGTAACGGTGTCGGAGCCGATTGGAGCCGACACCGATGCCTGTGCCACATGGGTGTCGGAACCGATCGGCGCCGACATCGAAGTGGACAATACAGATTCGGCACCGATAGCCATCGGTGCCGAAAGCTTTGTCAATCCAGAATCGGCTCCAGCCGGGGGCGGTCTCGGCTCAACGAGTCGGAGCCAAGGCCGCAGGCTTAGATACAGAAGCCTGGGCCTTGGCAGGTTTTGTTGATTTTGGTGGAGCCAACTTAGCCGGAGAGCCCTCCGGCTTAAGAAGGCCCCTAAGAATCAACTTGTTACGTCTCTCCTGCAGGACTCTCTGGCTGAAGGAGTGACAAATAGCACAGGAGTCCTGCAGGTGAAGAGGGCCCAGACAATACAGGCAAGAAGTGTGACCGTCTGTCAGAGACATCTTCTGACAGCACGAGTCACACTTCTTAAAACCTGAAACCCTCTCCTTTGACATGGTGCCGAACACACAATACACACACACCAGTCAAATTAAATTAAATTAAACAAAATACCAAGAGGTATTCTATAAAACACCAACACACACACCCTAACAGGGGGGGGATGGGATAGGAATTGACTAACAAAAATTAAAAGAGACAGGGAATTTCTGTCAGAAAGGGATAGAAATTAAATTTAAACTATCAGAAAATTAGTTCTAGACTAAAAGAGGGGCTTGAAAAATCACAAAAGTGAACAACTTACCAGGAGCTGGTAAAAGAAGACCTCCTAAGCGAAGCGGCAAACGAGATCTGGGTACTTACCGCCTTGCATCATGGGATATGGGGCTGCCTCGAGCTGGTGGAAGAAACTCTCGAGCTTAGCAAGTGCCGAGTCGGAGCCGAGGGATCGGCTCCGAACCCATCAAGCAAGAATGAAGGCGAGATTGACAACTTAACATTGTATAGTTATCCCCTTTGGGAAAAACCATGTAGCCATGAATTACCACATAGGTGGCAGTACACTAAACACCGAAAGTGTGATAAGAGACTTAGGGACACAGGTGGACAGTGGTCTCACCTTCGATAACCACATCGCCACAACAGTCAGGAAATCCTTCTATGTGGCACACCTCATCACTAAGGGCTTTTCATCCAGAAAAAAGAAGGTCATTGTCCCACTGTACTCATCCCTCATTAGACCCATTATAGAGTACAACGTCCAGTTTGCTATGTACCTCACAAGACATCTGCAACAGCTGAAAAGGCCACAGAAATCCCTCACTAAAAGAATCACAGGCCTAAAGCAGATGCCCTATGCTGACCATCCAAAAATACTCCAGCTATACTCTGTCACATATAGTCTACTCGGAGGCGATCTCTGCTTAAAATACAAGTCAAACCCTGAGCTGTTGGACATGCTCCACTTAAAGAAATCCCAATCCCTCAGAGCCACACTCTCCAGGGATCTAAACCTTGTCATCACAATGAACAAAACATGCTGGAGGGATAGGTTCCTGACCCAGAGACTCCCCATACTCTGGAATAGAATGCCCATACCTGTCAATCAGAGTGCCTCCTTGGCTCTCTTCAAAAGGAACCCCGACGATTGGATGGGAGATAGAAAATTCAGCCCAGGGATCACGTCAGTCCCCTGCTAGATAGGGGTCCAGGGAAGTAAATATTGTGGGAAGAAATATCCAGGGAATTGTTATGGCTAGGCTTGTACAGGCCCTTTGGCCGATAGCCTAGTACCAACCTATGTACCTATGAAACAGGCAGCACAGACAGGATGGCAGTTGTATCCTGATTTAAAATCAGTTAAAGCAGTACAACAAATTAGCGTATTAAACCAGGCCAGGGATATCACTGAGGATTTGGTTCGAAAACAAAAGCAGCACAGTTTGGAAAAAGAAACTAGTCAATGCATGATAAAAGGGGTTCCACCTAAAGAATTCTGGATTACCTCACTACAAAAGGATTAAGATTACCTTAGGTGCTACATCAGCTAGCAAAACAGTTGGTAAAATACAATCATCAGGTGCTAAGACATGTAGGTAGTGAAAAGTTATAGTCAGTGAAAGTCAAAGAAAAGTACTGGAATCCAGCTTTAAAAAAGTTGTGTAAGCTAGTTTCAGAAGACTGCCTAATCTGTTTACAGGTTAATGCCAAAAGTAAAACGTCTCAGTTACACAGGGTCATGCCAGCAGATGGACCATGGTATGCTGTTCAAATAGACTATGCAGGACCATTACCACCAGCAACAGGAGGGTATTGTTACTTGTTAGTAGTGATAGATGTGTTTTCAAAGTGGGTGGAAGCAATTCCTACCAAATGACAACCACTAAGGTGACAGTAGAAGCTTTTTGCCACGGGTTATCGAATCTGATAACGGGCCACAATTTGTCGTTCAGATAATCAGACAAATGTGTAAATTGTTAGGAATACAACAACGATTTCATGTACCCTACCATCCACAGTCCAACGGAGTAGTTATCAAACAAATGTGTAAATTGTTAGGAATACAACAACGATTTCATGTACCCTACCATCCACAGTCCAACGGAGTAGTTATCAAACAAATGTGTAAATTGTTAGGAATACAACAACGATTTCATGTACCCTACCATCCACAGTCCAACGGAGTAGTTATCAAACAAATGTGTAAATTGTTAGGAATACAACAACGATTTCATGTACCCTACCATCCACAGTCCAACGGAGTAGTTATCAAACAAATGTGTAAATTGTTAGGAATACAACAACGATTTCATGTACCCTACCACCCACAGTCCAACGGAATAGTTATCAAACAAATGTGTAAATTGTTAGGAATACAACAACGATTTCATGTACCCTACCATCCACAGTCCAACGGAATAGTTATCAAACAAATGTGTAAATTGTTAGGAATACAACGATTTCATGTACCCTACCAGCCACAGTCCAACGGAATAGTTATCAAACAAATGTGTAAATTGTTAGGAATACAACAACGATTTCATGTACCCTACCAGCCACAGTCCAACAGAGTAGTTGAGAAAATGAACAGAACCATTAAAAAAAATGCTTGGAAAAGGGACGGGACTGAGTACAACACTTGCCAGGAATTTTGCTAGGGGTAAGAGCTACCCCAAATAGAAAAACAGGGATTTCACCATTTGAAATCATGACAGGCAGAAAAATGCCCACACAACTACCTTTT
Organism: Protopterus annectens; assembly: GCF_019279795.1. Lineage (NCBI taxonomy): Eukaryota > Metazoa > Chordata > Ceratodontiformes > Protopteridae > Protopterus > Protopterus annectens. The sequence goes on along the minus strand of NC_056732.1, from coordinate 9,096,138 downwards.
GATCTGGAGGTTGGGCATAATAGACCTTTGTTAGAGGTATCACAACATCAAAAATTGTTAAACGACATCACAGAAGGATGGAATTACTTGATAAGGCAGCAAGCGTTCCATTTATGGACAAAGGTCCCAATAATGCCACAGGAACAACACTCCCTCTGGAGCAAAGGTATTAGTTAAAACGTTTCAAACAGACAGTCCATTGGATAGTAATTGGTGAGGACCTTTCTAAGTAATGGAACAAATAGGACCTTTAGTCTATAAGGTCAAACAAAGCCAAAAAAACAAAATGTTGCTAGTTCACATGGATCAAATGAGAGTCATTGTTTTTAGTGATCAAATCCCTGACGAAAGAAGGGAGAGCAGATGCTCAATAAAGTTTATGTTTCTGTTTTTTTAGAAACATACAAGACTGAATGCCAAGCTTTGTGCAAAGTTTGTTGAAAGTACTCCCAAACACGTTGTTAGGACAAACCAGTTTTAATAAAATGAAAAACGTGACTGTTACTGTAAGTATTGTGCTCAGTGGGCTCCTTTGGGTAGAATCCCAAACAGAGGCAATCAAAAGGCTGTTTATTACAGCATTTCACGAATAAAGCTGGATTGGGAAAAACTTACACGAAATAGAACACAAGACAGTTTCAGCTGTGAAATGCAAACAACATGTATTTTTGGGAGCATAACATTCGACACAAATCTATCGGCATGGTTAGCCAATCAAGGTCAGGCATACATAAAAGTAGAAGAGTGAAAGACTGATGTGAACATTTTAGTAAACAGCTCAGTTTCTATTAGATGTTGCACATTCCCCCTTGAAGATGTCACAAAGTGGACAAGCCAAGACATCAGACATAAAATGTCACAGTGTATAGATAATATCACAAAAATAAAAATAAATTCAACAGGGGAAGAAAAGGGTATAATTCCTACCAATACTCTGTTTATTTGTACAAATAGCACAAAAATACAAGGAAATGAACCATGGGTCGGAATACTTACCACCCTGGGTAACAAGCCAGTAATTCAAACGATCAAGTGGTAAAAATACCATCCACTTGTACTATGATAGGACAACAATACCAAAAAACAATATTGCACTTCAATATTACATTTCCAAGTTTTAAACAAACAAGATGCAGATTTAAAAGAGCTTGGTATGACACACTTTTATGGGAAAGAGGAGCAGCATTTGGAACCCTAAATGCTGTGCATGTTGAAATTTTACGAAATAAACTATAACTAGCAGGACAAGACATATCACAAATTGTACATTTACAAGCACAATGGAATTCTATTATTTGGTATGTACAAAAACAAAATGTATGGTATCAAGAGGGTTTTTTAAATCATTACAATGTATCCTTAATAGACAGATTGCAATTTGACACTTACGTATGTATATTTGTAGATGGGACAAAATGTACTTTACAGTCATTGTATGTTAAAATGCAAAAAGTACAGCTGTGTACCTACCATAAATGTAGATGTTTGAGTGTATTCACTGTCGCAGTATACATAAAGTACAGTTGTGTACCTACCATAAATGTAGATGTCCGAGTGTATTCACTGTCGCAGTATACATAAAGTACAGTTGTGTACCTACCATAAATGTAGATGTTCGAGTGTATTCACTGTTGTAGTATACATAAAGTACAGCTGTGTACCTACCATAAATGTAGATGTTCGAGTGTATTCACTGTTGTAGTATACATAAAGTACAGCTGTGTACCTACCATAAATGTAGATGTTTGAGTGTATTCACTGTTGTAGTATACATAAAGTACAGCTGTGTACCTACCATAAATGTAGATGTTCGAGTGTATTCACTGTTGTAGTATACATAAAGTACAGCTGTGTACCTACCATAAATGTACATGTTCGAGTGTATTCACTGCTGTAGTATACATAAAGTACAGCTGTGTACCTACCATAAATGTAGATGTTCGAGTGTATTCACTGTTGTAGTATACATAAAGTACAGCTGTGTACCTACCATAAATGTAGATGTTCGAGTGTATTCACTGTTGTAGTATACATAAAGTACAGCGGTGTACCTACCATAAATGTAGATGTTCGAGTGTATTCACTGTTGTAGTATACATAAAGTACAGCTGTGTACCTACCATAAATGTAGATGTTCGAGTGTATTCACTGTTGTAGTATACATAAAGTACAGCTGTGTACCTACCATAAATGTAGATGTTTGAGTGTATTCACTGTTGTAGTATACATAAAGTACAGCTGTGTACCTACCATAAATGTAGATGTTTGAGTGTATTCACTGTTGTAGTATACATAAAGTACAGCTGTGTACCTACCATAAATGTAGATGTTTGAGTGTATTCACTGTTGTAGTATACATAAAGTACAGCTGTGTACCTACCATAAATGTAGATGTTCGAGTGTATTCACTGTTGTAGTATACATAAAGTACAGCGGTGTACCTACCATAAATGTAGATGTTCGAGTGTATTCACTGTTGTAGTATACATAAAGTACAGCTGTGTACCTACCATAAATGTAGATGTTTGAGTGTATTCACTGTTGTAGTATACATACAGCTGTGTACCTACCATAAATGTAGATGTTCGAGTGTATTCACTGTTGTAGTATACATAAAGTACAGCTGTGTACCTACCATAAATGTAGATGTTCGAGTGTATTCACTGTTGTAGTATACATAAAGTACAGCTGTGTACCTACCATAAATGTAGATGTTCGAGTGTATTCACTGTTGTAGTATACATAAAGTACAGCTGTGTACCTACCATAAATGTAGATGTTCGAGTGTATTCACTGTTGTAGTATACATAAAGTACAGCTGTGTACCTACCATAAATGTAGATGTTCGAGTGTATTCACTGTTGTAGTATACATAAAGTACAGCGGTGTACCTACCATAAATGTAGATGTTCGAGTGTATTCACTGTTGTAGTATACATAAAGTACAGCTGTGTACCTACCATAAATGTAGATGTTCGAGTGTATTCACTGTTGTAGTATACATAAAGTGCAGCTGTGTACCTACCATAAATGTAGATGTTCGAGTGTATTCACTGTTGTAGTATACATAAAGTACAGCTGTGTACCTACCATAAATGTAGATGTTCGAGTGTATTCACTGTTGCAGTCATTACACTTGGGTTATCCTGCTGGCAGGCGGCCCGCAGTCGGCCCGAGTTCCAAAGTCTTGGTCCGGCGTCGGTTGCTGTCACCTTTTCCCTGACGTCAGTGCGCCAGGGGTATAAAAGTTGCAACTGACGCCATTTTCTTCAGTTTTTCTTGTCCCAGATGTCAGGTGCCCCCAGATATGAAGGCTGAAAAGATAAAAATATGCCAAACAACCATGCATAAATTACTATAAACATTTCCTTCATCTACAAGCAAATACACCACATAGGTTGTATAGAGTTGAGAAGTACAGAATAGTCCCAGCAAACAAAAGGGGGATGGTGGGTGGGTAACCTGGACTGCAACAGTGAATACACTCGAACATCTACATTTATGGTAGGTACACAACTGTGCTATGTTCATCGTGTTTCACTGCTGCAGTCATTACACTTGGGTAGAATCCCAAAGCGGAGGTAAGGTGGCTGGGTCTAGATTGGATTTGGCGAGGCTAACAAGCCCTGCAGAACTGCAGTGGCAAAGCCTGCACTGGATTTGGAGTAGAGAGGCAAGTGGTAGTGCTTGGTAAAAGTGTGCACTGAGCTCCAGGTTGCAGCTTCTAAAATGTCTTTGGTTGGTACCCCTCTGAGGAAAGCTGCTGAAGTGGCTGCTGCTCTGGTAGAATGCGGCCTAATGTCCTTAGGCACTGATTTGCCATGCTGTGCATAACAGAAGCGGATGTGGTGTCCTATCCATTTGGAGATGGTCTGCTTTGTAATAGGCTTTCCTTGTGATCTTGCAGCATATGCTACAAACAGTTGCTCAGTTTTTCTGAAAGCTTTTGTTTTGTCCAAGTAAAATCGTAGCTGCCTGTGTATATCCTAAGCGTGCAGAAGTCTTTCCTCTTTATTCTGGGGATTTGGGTAGAAAGTAGGTAAATGAATGGTTTGGTTTAAGGTCACATTGGAGACCACTTTTGGCATGAATGTTGGGTTTGTCCTAAGAGAAACCCTGTCCTGATGAAAAATGAGGAAAGGTTCCACAGCCATTAATGCCTGTAACTCTGAGACTCTTCTTGCTGAAGTGATTGCTAGGAGCAGAGCAGTTTTCCATGACAAGAATTTTAGATCAGCTGTGCTGGCTGGTTCAAACAGAGGTAGTGCTAGTTTTTCTAAAACAAAATTGAGGTCCCACGTAGGTACTGGTGGACTCCTAGGGAGTCTTATATTCTTTGCCCCTCTGAGGTACTGTCGTAGTAGAGGATGTGAAAAAATAGGTGGATCCGTATTGTAATGAGCTGAAATGGCAGAGGCATGGATTTTAATGGATGAAAAAGATAGGCCTTTGTCCAACATCTCAGTTAGGTATTGCAAAATCTGAGGTATATTAGGGACAAGTGGTTCGAGGCCTTGTGTCTGGTTCCAAGCACAGAACCTCTTCCATTTTTCTGCATAAGATTTCCTAGTGCTGGACCTCCTGGCTTCCAAAACAACATCCATAACAGCTTTAGAGAGCGGTGCAGTCTGAGTGGCTACATTATCTGCCATGCTGCCAGGTTTAAGGTTCTGAGTTGACTGTGCAGAATCTGATTGTTTTGTTGTGTCAGAAGATGAGTGATTTGAGGTAGAGGCCAAGGTGGGCTTTGGGACAAACTCTTTAGGAGTGGGCACCAGTGCTGGCGTGGCCAGTCTGGTGCAATCAGGATCATTTTTGGCCTCTCTTGTCTGACATTTAGAAGCACCGTGGTGAGTAGAGGCATTGGAGGGAAGGCATAGACTGTCAGGCCTTTCCAGCTTAATGATAGAGCATCCACTTTCCATGCTTGAGAGTGATAAGTCCTTATGCAAAATTTCTGTATTTGGCAATTGTGAGGGGAGGCAAAAAGATCAATGTCTGGGCGTCCCCATTTCCTTGTTATCATGTTGAACATTTGTGAATTTAACTTCCATTCGTGAGGATCCATGATATTTCTGCTTAGTTCATCTGCCAGTGTATTTTGTGTTCCTGGCAGGAATTGTGCTTGCAGATGTACCTGGTAGGTCAGTGCTGTGTTCCACAAAGTCATGGCTTGTCTGCATAGGGGGTAGGAATGTGTGCCCCCTTGTTTGTTTATGTACCACATAACTGTGGTATTGTCTGTCTTTATTAATAGTTGTCCTGGATGTATTAGGTCCTTGAAGGCTGTCAGGGCATTCTGTACAGCTAGCATCTCTTTTTGATTGATGTGAAGATGCATTTGTTCTTTGGGCCACGTGCCCTGAATACATTTTCCTGCCATATGTGCTCCCCAGGCATAATCCGATGCATCCGTTATTATTGTCTGCCTGGCTATATGTAAGGTGAAGTCTGTCCCTTGTTGTGGTGACAGGCCTGGGACCACCATCGAAACTCCTGTTGTAGGCAGGGAATCAAGGTTATGACTGTCTCTAGGCTGTGACAATGCTGAGTCCAAACACTTTTTAGATACCATTGTAGTTTCCTCATATGCAGTTTTGCATATGGAATTAGTAGAATGCAGGATGCCATGAAACCCAGGGCCTGCAGAATTTTTCTTGCAGGGAGCTGGGTCTTTGTTGCCATCATTTCAAAGTAATGAGTCAGTTGCCTTTGTTTGTCTGGCATGAGATAAGCTTTCTGGGCAGTTGTATTTAAGCTTTCACCCAGGAATATTATCTCTTAAGAGGGCACTAGTTTTGATTGATAAGAGAAATCAAATCTTCAGCCATCTTGAGCATCTGTTTCTTAGGCATAGGGCCTTGAACAGGAGACTGAAGTGAAGTCTTTTTCGATTTGGAAGGAGTCTTCGACTTGGAAAACGTTTTGACTGTAAGAGCCGTCGGTCTGAAAACGCCTTCAGAAACCGATGGCGTTTCAGAAGCACCGACGTCCTTGGAAGGTAAATTGTCGGTAGGGCCTGAAGCCAAAGGCTGCGTCGGCCTAGTACATTCCGTCAAAATATCTGTAGCGGTCTTGGGTTCCTGTACTGCGGGAGTCAGAGGCTGCGTCGGAGCCTCACTGATAACTGGAGAACCGGATCAACCGAGGCTCGGAATCGGGCTTAGGCCTGGGCTGTCGATCCTTATCCCTGCGCTTTTTGTGCACGCCGGTAGTCGGTAGCTCCGACGGCATGTTATAATTAAATTTTCTGCCAAAAAAGTGTCGTGCAAACTCAAATAGTCTTTTAATAGTACGTTTATTAAATCTAGCACAAAAGTGACGTCATGATCAGGGCCTAGGCAAGGTATGCAATAAGAATGAAAATCCTTATGAGGTATTTGCTTCCCACAAGAAATACAATTGTTAACTTTTTCTGACATCGGTCTGAGGCAAGAAAAGTTTCCCCAACGGGGTACTTAGCTTTATAGAAGACTTTGGTCTGAAATTAGAATTCAAAAATCTCAGGGGTCGGCCGACCAGCACTTGCGAAATGCTTCTGCTTCGGGCACCGCTCGGCAAGAAAGACTGAAGAAAATGGCGTCGGTTGCAATATATGTACCCCTGGCGCACTGACGTCAGGGATGAGGCGACAGCAAACAACGTCGGACCAAGACTTTGGAAATCCGGCTGACTGCGGGACCGCCTGACGACAGGATAACCCAAGTGTGATGACTGCAGCAGGGTAACACGATGAACATCTGATAATGCATAGACCTACTCTGAAACATAGATACTTCCTGCATAACTACCTTATGGGGATGTGCAGATAGGCTTCCTTTAAGTCTAGGGTGACTAACCAGGCATCCTTGGCTAACATAAGGAGAAGCTGCTGCAGGGTAAGCATATTGTATTTTGGTACCACCAGGAAGGTGTTTAGAATTGAAAGATCCAGGCTTGGGCGCCATGCGCCTTCTTTCCTGGGTACCAGGACAAGTCTGGAGTAGAATCCTTGGCCCCTCTGTTCTACTGGAACAGGCTGAACAGCTCTGATATTGGGCAGGGAAAGTACTTGTTTATGAGCCTCTGCCCACTGGTTTGGAGGAAGGTCTGGAAACCCACTTGGGTTTGGCAGTGAATGGAAATAAAATTTGTACCCCTGGGATACAATGTTGAGGACCCATCGGTCCTGAGTAATGGACATCCAGTTTTTTTTTGCATGAAGGGCAAGTTTCTAGTTTTCTATTACTTACATCTCTGCATACCCTGAGACTGTAGTCTGGATGGTCTGTTTCCCCTGGGTCTTGTTTGGGAAGGCCTGGAGGGGGCTGGAAAGGACCAGTGTTTTGAAGGGCAATATCTACTGAATCTAGGTGGTTGCACTTCTAGGAATTCTTTTAACAGTTTGCATAGATTTAGCTTTTTCTTCCATCTTTTTAAGAACAACTTCTGCTTTGTTGCCAAAGAAACAGTCCTTATTCAAAGGACCGTCTAGTAATTTAGATTTGACATGATCTGGCAAGGTCTGCTCCTTCAGCCAAGCATGTCTTCTCAGTACAGAGCTAGTGACTGCTGCCCTGCAAGATGCTTCTAGGGCATCAAAGCCACACTGTAAAGTATGCTTACTAACTTGGCTTGCAGAGTGCATAAGCTCCTGCAATTCTTTGTTTTCTGCACAATCTGGAAAGGTTACCATTTTTTGTTTAATAAGTTCCATAATATGATGCTGGTGTTTCAGCGTGTGAAAATGGCAATTGAATGCCCTGATAGCAAGAGCTGCAGAGGTATACACCTTCTTACCCCATCTGTCCAAATTTCTGGAATCCCTGTCCAAAGGGGTAGGATTTTTGGCTGAAGTAGCCTTAATACCTTTAGGTCCCTGGGAAATGATCTTTGGATCAGCAGTAGGATTCTTGGAAAGAAACTTGTAAGAATCAGGTACTCTGTAGTACCTGTCTGGTTTCTTAAGGGCCAGAGGTAAAGTGTCTGGAGTAAGACTGGATTCCATAAAAACATCATCCACAACATCCAGGACAGGGGATATAGCTAAGGGCCTGTGCTGTGGCAACTCTAAAAACTATCAGAGTCTCTTTTTGGACTGAGGATAGCCTTGGCATACCCATTGGAAATGCTCTCTTAAGGTATGCAAGATTTCACCAAAAGAAAAATCCTCTGGAGGGGAGGCAGAGGGAATTGATTCCCCTGCATCTGAATCCTCATATGCGGAGAAGGGCATGTCTTCATAATCAGAAAGAACAGAGTCATCGGACTCCTGGTCTGTAGAATCTGGAGGGGACTGTGCTCTAGGTCTCTTAGCAGGGTAAAGCTGGCTTTCCCTAATCAACGTAACAAGGTCTTCAGCCTTTCTAAGCATTTGTTTTTGTGGCCTGGGTGCCTGAGCATGCGCTTTGGTCATCGGTTTTCTACGTGTAGTGCATACTCTGGGCCTAAGAAACTCGGCAGTTTTGGTCAAAAAAGAAGCCGTTGGTTTAATTCAATCATCGGTAGGATGAAAAACTTTCTCAGAAGCCGGTGCCTGCACAGCGGCTCCGTACTCATCTAAGGTAGAGACATCCGCTGGTTCCATAGTCAAAGAAGCATCTCGCGGCATACCAGACTCCGAGTGGGTCTCAGCAGAGGCCAGCAAATCCACAGAAGTGGGCATCAGGGGCTGCAAAGGCACCTCACTGAGTACCAGCGGACTGGCGACTAGCTTAATGGAAGCATCGTCAGCAGTTTTGTACCTATGCGGTCTCCGTCTTTATCCTTATGTTTTTTTTTTGGAAGCTCGGTAGTCGGATGGTTTATCAAAGACATTTCAGAATACGGTGATTGAGAGGGAAAGAATTTAGCAACAAAGATAGCCCGATGACGAATGGTTTGGGTGTTAAACAAGGCACAAAACCGACAGCGAGGGATATCGTAGTCTGGACCTAAACAGGTGACACAGTAAGAATGAAAATCTCTGTGAAGTATTTGCTTTCCACAGGCAAGACAAATGTTAACTTTTTCTGACATTGGTTTAGAGCAAGAAAAAAAGATCCCCAATGGGTACTTAGCTTTAGAAGACTTCAGGATTTTTAACTCGAAAATGTAAAATTTAGGTAGCGGCCGACTGGCACTTGCGAACTGCTTCTGCTTCGGGCTCCTCCTCTGCAAGAAAGACTGATGTAATGGTGTTGGCTGCCTGTTTTTATACCCCTGACAACCTGACGTCATGGAAGAAGTGACAGCACCTGATGCAGTAGTACTAAGTCTCTGGTATTCGGGCCGACTGAGGGCTACCTGCAGGCAGATAACCCAGGAGTGATGACTGCAACAGTGAAACACGAAGAACATGGGAGTGGAGTGCTTGCAACACTAGAAGCACTGCCCTCATTTCTAGAATGCTAATATGCAGGTTGGAGAGTCCATGTGCCTTGAACTGTCCATTCTAGGTAATGCCCCCCCACCCCAGACAGGAGGCGTCCATGGTCAGCCTGGTGATGGGAGTGAGAAGAATGACCTGAAGACCTTGTGCAACGTCTGGGTTGTGAAGCCACCACAACAGGGAATTTCTGCACACCTGTGACGATCTGATGGGACTGGTTCAGGGCTGCTGCAGGAGGGCCACTGAACTGATAATGTCTACTATAAGATTCTCATGTGCAAATCAGCTGTCGGTAGTAACGTTACTGTTGCAGCCACAGAGCCCAAAGCCTTGGGGACAAGATTTGCTGGAGAAACTGGGACAGCTAGCATTTGTCTAATGTGCATCCTTAGCCAATGAATTCTGTCTGGCAGGAGATAGGCCAAGGTTAATTTGTGTCCAAATGCGCTCCTATAAAATCGATGATTTGGACTGGTTGTAATTGCGACTTCTGAAGATGTACAGTGATACCCAAGGTTGGGGCTAATTGCAAGAGAAAGTCAATGGCCTGAACTAGTAGATGCCTGGTTGATGTAACTAGAAGCCATCCATCCAGGTAAGGAAACTCATGGAATTCATGCAGTCTGAGATGAGCTGCAACTATTGTCACGCATTTGGTGAAAACCCTGGGGGCTGTGGTGAGACCAAATGGAAGCACCCGGAATTAGTACTGGCTGGCTCCCTGCCTGAAATGGAGGCACCTTCTGAAGCACCTGTTCATTTTGATATGACAGTATGCAGACTTCAGGTCTATCAAGCTCATCCAGTTCAACATCTGTAGAAAAGGAAGGATGGACTGAACCACAGACATCCTTAACTTACTTTGTGTGCTTCACCGATTTCTTCAGGCAAGTTAGGTCTGGTATGGGCCTGAGGTCCCCTGTCTTCCTTGGAACAAAAAAGAACTGGGAGTGGATTCCTGATCCACTTTGTTCTAGAGGGACCTCCTGGATGACTCTTTTTTGCAGCAACCTAGCGATTTCTAAAGTTGCTGCCTCCCACTGATTGGGTAGTACATCGGAGAGGGTTTGTTTTGGTTTGGGGAGGTTTAGGAAAGGAATGGAGTAACCTCTGTATATGATTCCTTGTACCCATCAGTCATTCGTGATGGCTAACTAGCTTCTAGGTGCAAGGAACAATGTCCCCCGACTGCCTCGAGAGAAGTCTGGCAACCCTTCAGGAATGCTGAAAAGGTCTCTCTGAAGAAATATCTCTAGCTCCTTGATTTTGCGGACCTCCACTGCCACATCGGTGGAGGCTACCATTTGAATTATTCCCCCCTCTGCCTCTGGGGGAAAAATCTCCCTGAGCTCCCTGGAAAGGACCATGGGGACACCCATGATGTAGATGGGCTGGTCCTGAAGGCCTCCAGAACACTGACTCATCCATGGTGGGATTTTGGGCTGAACAGCCACCTCTCTGACGAAGGACTTACAAAAGGTATCTAAAAGAGAAGTTAGGTGGAGAGCTAGGGGATCCCTGTCCTTCATCAAAGTCAATGTCTGTAGTGAGAGATACTTCTGGGGAATCTAGATGTCTCCTTCTGCACCTTTTCTTGTGAGGGGTCTCCTCGGTGGGCTGTTCTGGAGAGGTGTTGGAAGAAAAGTACAGTTATGTACACTTACCATAAATGTAGATGTTCAAGTGTATTCACTGTTGCAGGCATCACACTTGGGTTATCTGCCTGCAGGTAGTCCTCAATCGGCCCGAATACCAGAGTCTTGGGATTTCTGCGTCGGATGCTCTCGCCTCTTCCATGACGTCAGGTCGTCAGGGATATAAAACATTCAGCTGACGCCATTACATCAGTTTTTCTTGCCCAAGATGTCAGAAGCCCCCAAAATAGGAAGCAATTACATGGTGTGGAACACCTCCAGTAAAAAGTGAATACCACTGCCATAAGATATGGCCAAAAAAGAGGATAGGTAGAAAGTATAGAAAAATCAGGGGGGCTGGAGGGAGGGTAACCAGAACTGCAACACTGAATCCACTTGAACATCTGTATTTATGGTATATGTACACAGCTATACTATGTTCTTCGTGTTTCACTGTTGCAGTCATCACACTTGGGTTGATTCCCAAAGGTGAGGAAGGGTGGAGTCAGTCAAGAAGTATTAGGGCTGGCTAGCAGACCGTGTAAGACTGCTGTGGCAAATCCAGCTCTAGATTTCAAAAAGATAGGTAAGTGGTAATTCTTGGTGAAGGTGTGTACACAACTCCAGGTTGCAGGTTCCAGGATGTCCCTGGTAGGGACTCCCCTGAGAAATGCTGTAGAGGTTGAGGTAGCCCTAGTGGAATGAGCTCTGATCCCCTTTGGGGTAGGTTTTCCATGGTGCTTGTAGCAGAAATGGATGCAGTGTGCTATCCATTTAGAAATGGTTTGCTTTGAAATGGCCTTGCCCTCTGCCCCTGTAGCAAAGCTGACTAGCAGCTGGTCAGATTTTCTGAAAGGTTTAGTCCTGACAATGTAGAACCTGAGCTGTCTGTGCACGTCCAAGGAGTGCAGGATCCTTTCCCCTTTATTCTGAGGATTAGGAAAAAAGGTTGGTAAATGGATGGACTGTTTTAAAGCCACACTGGATACCACCTTGGGCATAAATGATGGGTTAGTCCTGAGGGAAACCCTGTCCACATGGAAGATAAAGAAGGGTTCCACAGCCATTAGTGCCTGTAGCTCAGACACTCTACTTGCTGAAGTGATGGCTAGAGGTAAGGCTGTTTTCCAAGAGAGGAATTTTAACTCTGCTGGAGAAGCAGGCTCAAAAGGGGGAAGCATGAGCTTCTCTAGTACAAAGTTAAGGTCCCAGGCAGGGGTTGGAGCTCTCCTTGTGGGTGTCAACTGTTAGCTCCTCTCATGAAATGTTTGATTAGAGGGTGAGAGAGCAGGGGTGGCTCAGTACTGTAGTGAGCTGAGATGGCAGAGGCATGAATGTTAATCGATGAGAAGGATAGGCCTTTGTGGAGCAGCTCTGCTAGATAATCTAGGATTTGAGGTAAGGAGGGCACGGCTGTGTCCTTTCCCTGAGACTGGCTCCAAGAACAGCACCTTTTCCACTTTTCTGAATAGGATTTCCTAGTACTAGGCCTCCTGGCCTCAAGGATGACATCCAGCACCTGTTTGCTGAGGGTTGCTGGTGATGTACTCCGGGAAGAAGCCAGGCAGCCAGATTTAGGGTATGCAGCTGAGGATGCAAAATCTGTCCCTCCTGCTGGCACAGCAAAGAGGGGGTCTGACGTAGGTGCCAGGGTGGCACTGCTGTCAGACTGCATAAGAGTGGGTACCAGTGCTGGTGTGGCCAGTCTGGTGCAATAAGGCTTATCCTTGGCCTGTCCTGTTTGACCTCAAGTAGTACTTTTGAGAGGAGGGAGGAGAGGTAGAGGGGGAAAGGCATAGGTTCAGAGGTTTTCCCATGTAACGGATAGAGCATCCACTTTCCATGCTTGGTTGTGGGGAGTTCTGTTACAAAATTTGCTCAATTGATGGTTTTGGGGGGAAGCAAAGAGGTCCACCTCTGGTGTCCCCCACCTATGGGTTAGAAGTTTGAATGAGTTGGGTTCCAGTTTCCACTCGTGTGGGTCCATAAGATTTCTGCTTCAGTCGTCTACCAGTGAATTTTGTTTGCCTGGCAGGAATTGAGCTTGCAGGTACACTTGATTGCTCAAGCTGTGTGCCACAGAGCCATGGCTAACCTGCAGAGTGGGTAGGAAGGAGTACCTCCCTGCTTGTTTATGTACCACATAACTGTGGTGTCTGTCTTTATCAAGAGTTGTCCTGGAAGGATAAGGTATTTGAAGGCTGTCAGTGCATTCTGCACAGCTAACATTTTTTTTTTTTATTGATATGCAGTTGAATTTGTCCTGAGCTCCATTTGCCTGCCATGTGAGCCCCCCATGCATAGTCCGATGTGTCTGTTGTCAGGGTTTGGGCTTCGAGGGGCTGAGTGAAAGGGAGTTCCTTGTTGTGGTTGCAAGCCTCTGCCCACCAAAGGAACTCTGTCCTTAGGCAAGGAATGATATGAATCACTGTTTCCAGGTCCTGAGAATGCTGAAACCAGAGACTTTTTAAGTACCATTGAAGTTTCCTCATATGCAGTCTTGCATATGGAATTAGGAGAATGCATGAGGCCATGAACCCTAGGGCTTGCAGTATTTTTCTTGCAGATAGCTGGATTTGAGTGGCTAGTAGTTTGAAGTAGTTTGTCAAATAAACCTGCTTTTCTGGAGTGAGGAATGCCATCTGGGAAGTTGTGTTCAAGCTTGCTCCATGGAATACAATCTTCTGGCTGGGTACCAGCTGTGATTTCTTTTCATTGATGGTATACCCCAGAGAAGTTAGGAGTCTCTTTAAAAACGTCAGGTGCTGAAGTAGCAATTCCTGACTGTCCACCCGAATCAAGCAATTGTCCAAGCATGGGTAAATTTATAGGTTCATAGATTAGTACTAGGCTAACTACCCTTGCGAGCCATTTTAAGCCTAGCCAATTATCCCTTGTGAGACTCAAACCTTGCACCTTGTGTTTGTAAGGCAAACACCTGAAACATTAGGCCACTCTCCCAACCCTACCACAATTAAACCAAGAATGTTTGTTTGACACAAAAGCAGAAGACTATCTTAAAAAGATGGAGCATCTAGTAAATTTGAATATTTCTCTGCCTGCAGTATGCAATGGCTGGAGCCAGGCACTTTGTGAATACCCTGGGTGCAGTAGATAAGCCAAAAGGAAGTGCAGAGAACTGATAGTGCATGCAGCCTGCCCTGAAATGTAGATATTTCCTGCAAGATTCCCTTATGGGGTTGTGCAGATAAGCTTCTTTTAAGTCTAGGGAGACTAGCCAGGAGTCCTTGGCTAGGATAGGAAGCAGCTGCTGGAGTGTAAGCATTTTGAATTTTGGTGCCACCAGGAAGGTGTTGAGAATTGACAGATCCAGGATAGGGCACCAGGAACAGTCTGGAGTAGAAACCCTGTCCCCTTTGCTCTGAGGGAACAGGTTGAATAGCTCTGACACTGAGAAGGGAAAGTACTCGCTTTTGGGCCTCTGCCCACTGGTTTGGAGGAAGGTCGGGCAGTGAGTGAAAGTAGAATCTGCATCTCTGGGATACAATGTTTAAGACCCATTGGTCCTAGGTAATATACTCCCATTTTTTGCATGCAGGGCGAGTTTTTCTCCTAGGGGTGCAGGCACTTGGGCATGGCTGGGAAGGATGAAGGACAAGTCATTGTGAACTTTTTCCATAAGGGGGATGGCTTACCACTTCCTGTTTTTGAGGTGGCAAAACTCCATTGTTTAGATCTGTGCATACCCTGAGACTGTTGTCTTTGTGGTCTGTTGCCCCTGGGTTTGGACTGAGAAGGTCTGGGAGGGACTGGAAAGGACCAGTTTTTTGAAGGCCAATGCCTACTGAATCTAGGTGGCTGTACCTATAAGAAATCTTTAACAGTTTGCATAGATTTGGCTTTTTCCTCCATCTTTTTAAGATAGTCTTCTGCTTTTGTGTCAAACAAACATTCTTGGTTTAATGGAGCATCTAGTAATTTTGCTTTGACATGGTCTGGCAAGATTTGTTCCTTCAGCCAAGCATGTCTTCTCAGAACAGACCCAGTGACAGCAGTCCTGCAAGATGCTTCTAAGGCAGCAAAACCACACTGCAAAGTATGTTTACCAACTTGGTTTGCAGAATGCATTAACTCTTGCAAATATTTATTTTCTGCGCAATCAGGAATCAACATAATTTTTTGTTTAATTAGTTCCATAATATGCTGCTGGTACTTCAACATGTGAAACTGCCAATTTAAAGCCCTGATGGCAAGAGTTGCAGAGGTATATACCTTCTTACCCCATCTATCTAAAGATCTAGAATCTCTGTCCGAAGGGGTAGGTTTTTTTGCTGTAGTAGCCTTAATACCTTTAGGTCCCTGGGAAATGGCTTCTGGATCCGCAGTGGGAATTTTAAAGAGAAATTTGTGAGAGTCAGGTACTCTGTAGTACCTGTCAGGCTTTCTAGGAGCTGGTGGTAAAGTATCATGGGTAAGATTTGATTCCATGAAGACATCTACAATATCCAGGACAGGGGGTATAGCTAGAGGCCTGTGCTGAGGCAAGTCTAAAAATTCCGAGTCTCTTTTTGGACTGTGGGTAGTCCTGGCATTCCCAGCAGAAATGCTCTCTTAGGGTAGGTAAGGTTTCACCAAGAGAAAAGTTCTCTGGGGGAGGCAGAGGGAATGGAATCCTCTGCATCTGAACCATCATAGGTAGATAAGGGTATGTCCTGGTAATCAGAGGGGTCAGAGTTATCGGACTCACGGTCTGTAGAATCAGAAGGAAAATCAATTCTTTGTCTTTTAGAGGGGGAAGGCTGGCTTCCCCTAATTAAAGTAACAAGGTCTTCAGTCATTCTAAGCATTTGTTTCTGTGGCATGGGAGCTTGAGAATGTGCTTTGGTCGTTGATTTCCTAGGTGTAGTGTGAACTCTGGGCCTGAGAAAATCAGTAGTTTTAGTCAGAAATTACATAGTCGGTTTAATACGGACATTGGAAGGTCTGAATATACCCTCAGAAGCCAGTGCCTGCACAGGGGCTCCGGACCCATCCAAGGTAGAGACATCCGCAGGTTCCATAGTCGAAGCAGCATCTTGCGGCATACCAGACTCGGAATGGGTCTCAGTAGAGGCTTGCGAATCTGTAGAAGTGGGTATCAGGGGCAGCGAAAGTGCCTTACTGAGTACCAGTGGACTGGCAACTAGCTTAACGGAAAAGTCGTCAGCAGTTTAGGACGTACGCGGTCTGTCTCCGTCTTTATCCTTACTTTTTTTTGGAAGATCGGTAGTTGGATGGCTTATCGAAGCCATTTTGGAATACGGAGAATGAGAGCGAAAGAATTTTGCTACAAAGATAGCCCGACGATGAATAGTTTGGGTGTAGAACAAGGCACAAAACAGACAGCGAGGAATGTCATGGTCTGGGCCTAAAGAAGTGATGCAGTAAGAATGAAAATCTCTGTGACGTATTTGCTTTCCACAGGCAAGACAACTGTTAACTTTTTCTGACATTGTTAGAGCAAGAAAAAAGGATCCCCAACGGGGTACTTAGCTTTAGAAGACTGCTGGCTTGAAACTCAAAAAAACGATAATTTCAGGTAGCGGCCAACCGGCACTTGCGAACTGCTTCTGCTTCGGGCTCCCCCACGGCAGGAAAAGCTGATGTAATGGCGTCAGCTGCATGTTTTACACCCCTGACGACCTGACGTCATGGAAGAGGCGACAGCATCCGACGCAGAAATCCCAAGACTCGGGTATTCGGGCTGACTGAGAGCTACCTGCAGGCAGATAGCCCAAGTGTGATGACTGCAACAGTGAAACATGAAGAACATCTTGGGCTTCCACAAATGGAAGAGACTAGAGGCTCAGAAGGGCCAGCTGCCTTGGTGGCAGAAGTGAGATCTCTGACACAGAGCCAGAAAGGGAAGGGAAGGATCCACTACAGTAGAAGCCAGGAACCTCCTAGGAATGGAGAGGACCCTCTCCACTACCTCAAAGGCAGAGGGACTCCAGGAATCCCGAGGAAGCCTCCCCTGCCCCGAAGGATCAGAAGCAGATAGTCCGCAGTTTCCAGCAGCCATCCACCATGAGGAAGAGTCGGTCTGGGAGAGAAATCCTGAGGGGATGTACTTGGCAAAAACGGCCCTGGTCCTGAAGTGACAACTGGGGCACATAGAGGAGGGGTAGGTACACAGGTTAGAGCCAAAGGGCTCTGCTCCAACATTATCGGGGCCTTTTTTGGAGGCTCTGAAAGAGCTAAAGAGGAGGAGACTGGGGACCATTTCTTAGGGTCCTTGCCCTCCTTGGATTTCTTAGAGGGGATTTAAGCCCAAGAGACAGAAGGGTTAGCTGGGAGGGAGGTGAAATAAACCCTTTCAAAACCAACTTATTCCTTCTATATGCAAGAGCCTGAGGGAGGAAGGCCTTGCAAATACAGCAAACCACTTTGAGGTATGCAGGCCCCGGACATTAAATGCACTCCTCGTGGGCATTAAATATGGGGATCTTGCGTCCACAGGAAGTACATTTCTTAAAACGTAAAGGTTTATGAGAGTTCTCTGACACAATGGAAGTAAGGAAGGGAAGAAAGAGAAGTAAAAGAAGAACAACACATGGCGTGATATAAAAACTAAAGCTGAACACACATGGCGTGATATAAAAACTAAAGCTGAACACACATGGCAAGATATAAAAACTAAAGCTGAATACACATGGCAAGATATAAAAACTAAAGCTGAACGCACATGGCGTGATATAAAAACTAAAGCTGAACGCACATGGCGTGATATAAAGACTAAAGCTGAACGCACATGGCGTGATAAAAACACTAAAGCTGAACGCACATGGCGTGATATAAAAACTAAAGCTGAACGCACATGGCATGATATAAAAACTAAAGCTGAACACACATGGCAAGAAGTAAAAACTAAAGCTGAACACACACGTCAAGAAGTAAAAACTAAAGCTGAACACACACGTCAAGATATAAAAACTAAAGCTGAACACACACGTCAAGATATAAAAACTAAAGCTGAACACATACGTCAAGATATAAAAACTAAAGCTGAACACACACGTTAAGATATAAAAACTAAAGCTGAACACACACGTCAAGATATAAAAACTAAAGTTGAGCACACACGTCAAGATATAAAAACTAAAGTTGAGCACACACGTCAAGATATAAAAACTAAAGTTGAACACACACGTCAAGATATAAAAACTAAAGCTGAGCACACACGGCATGATACAGAAACTAAAGCTGAACACACATGGCAAGATAAAAAACTAAAGCTGAACACACATGGCGTGATATAAAAACTAAAGCTGAACACACATGGCAAGATATAAAAACTAAAGCTGAACACACACGGCAAGATATAAAAACTAAAGCTGAACACACACGGCGTGACATAAAAACTAAAGCTGAACACACATGGCGTGACATAAAACTAAAGCTGAACACACATGGATGATATATAAAAACTAAAGCTGAACACACACGGCAAGATATAAAAACTAAAGCTGAACAAACATGGCAAGATATAAAAACTAAAGCTGAACACACATGGCATGACATATAAAAACTAAAGCTGAACACACATGGCATGACATAAAAGTTAAAGCTGAACACACATGGCATGATATATAAAAACTAAAGCTGAACACACATGGCGTGATATAAAAACTAAAGCTGAACACACATGGTGTGACATAAAAGCTAAAGCTGAACACACATGGCATGATATATAAAAACTAAAGCTGAACACACATGGCAAGATATGAAAACTAAAGCTGAACACACATGGCGTGATATAAAAACTAAAGCTGAACACACATGGCGTGATATAAAAACTAAAGCTGAACACACATGGCAAGATATAAAAACTAAAGCTGAACACACATGGCGTGATATAAAAACTAAAGCTGAACACATATGGCGTGATATATAAACTAAAGCTGAACACACATGGCATGATATATAAAAACTAAAGCTGAACACACATGGCGTGATATAAAAACTAAAGCCGAACACATATGGCGTGATATAAAAACTAAAGCTGAACACACATGGCGTGATATATAAAAACTAAAGCTGAACACACATGGCGTGATATATAAAAACTAAAGCTGAACACACATGGCATGACATAAAAGTTAAAGCTGAACACACATGGCATGATATATAAAAACTAAAGCTGAACACACATGGCGTGATATAAAAACTAAAGGTGAACACACATGGTGTGACATAAAAGCTAAAGCTGAACACACATGGCATGATATATAAAAACTAAAGCTGAACACACATGGCAAGATATGAAAACTAAAGCTGAACACACATGGCGTGATATAAAAACTAAAGCTGAACACACATGGCGTGATATAAAAACTAAAGCTGAACACACATGGCAAGATATAAAAACTAAAGCTGAACACACATGGCGTGATATAAAAACTAAAGCTGAACACATATGGCGTGATATAAAAACTAAAGCTGAACACACATGGCATGATATATAAAAACTAAAGCTGAACACACATGACGTGATATAAAAACTAAAGCCGAACACATATGGCGTGATATAAAAACTAAAGCTGAACACACATGGCGTGATATATAAAAACTAAAGCTGAACACACATGGCGTGATATATAAAAACTAAAGCTGAACACACATGGCGTGATATAAAAACTAAAGCTGAACACACATGGCGTGATATATAAAAACTAAAGCTGAACACACATGGCATGATATATAAAAACTAAAGCTGAACACACATGGCAAGATATAAAAACTAAAGCTGAACACACATGGCATGATATAAAAACTAAAGCTGAACACACATGGCATGATATAAAAACTAAAGCTGAAGAGAGACTTTTTAAACTAGTAATTTTTACACATCAAAGAGTGGCTATGCTCTACAGACACAGTTACTTCCTTAACCAATTCCCTAAATTTCCCCTAGTCTCTTCGTTTCTGCTACCATCTCTTCTCTATGGGGCTCCTCTCCTCACCAATATTCAGTCCTCTCTCAAATCTAAACTTGACTCACGCTACAATAAAATTGCTAAATTTGTAACCAATGAACAAAATTCATCACATCACTGTAACTCATTAAAATCACTAAATTGGTAGTCCTCTCTCATAATCTTACATACCCACAACTCACTACCGCTCATAAAATTATTTTCAAGCCATCAAACTGCCCTGCCTTGTCCTCTGTTCTTACCATATATCATCCCAATAGACCTCTTCGATCCGAAAATCAAATACTTCTGAATGTAGTAAAACCTAATCTCTCAGCTGGACAAATGCACTACTCTTTTACAATTGCTAAACTATGGAACACTCTCTCTCCATCTGTCAGGGCACCAGCAACCCAGCGCTCTCTAAAAAAAAAAAAAAAAAAACACCTTTCCTCTCTATGGCAATGCACATGCACCAGAACTACACTCCCCAAACCTGACACTGTTCCCCTAGCTACCTCTATCTACCCCCTGCTACAACTCCTTTCTCCATTTATTTTACTAATACACATACGACTAACACTAATCGCTGTAGCTGCTTCCTATAGTCAAGGTGAGAACTCAACAAGTATCAACATCTCACTATTGCAACAACATGACAAACTAGCTATCTTAATTGTACATCCAATTCTGCCATGTTATTGTAGTACTAATCACTTTATGCTTTAGGATGTAAGCTAATAATTTTATCAAAATCGTTGCCTTATTCACTTAAGTCTCCACTGTAATGCATGCATAATAAATTATTCTGTATGCTGATCTATTTAATAAATTAAGGTATTCTGTTGAGTTCGGAGAGACTAACTGGATTATTATTCTTAGAGCAGACAGAGGTAGTGGATTGAATGAGAGAGCTTCTAAAAAACCCTTGTTAAAGAAACAGAGAATTCAGAGATGATTCATACTTGTGGAAATATTATTTATATTATTTATGTGTATGTTATATTTACTTGTATACAAGTCTTTAATGCAAGATGTTCTATATAACTGTATTTTTTATATCTTCATACATGCAAATACATTTTATATATTTTTATATGTATATTTGTTGAATATGAATGTTACTTTAAGAGCTCATTTCCATTAATCTCAGGTTTTATCCTGTGATTGGGCTATTAGGATTTGAATCCTTATAGTTTCATAGTATAGTACTAGGCTATCTGCCCTGGGGCATTTGTAAGCCTAGCCATACTGATGTGGCTTTTGCCACCCCATGAAATGGTACAAAAATGTACAGAATAAATCTAGAATACTGTGCCTGTCTATTAGTGACACAATGAAGGTCCCCTTATATAACATAATTAGTTTACTGTGCCCCTGTCTAGCAGTGACACAGATGTGACCCATGGGGTAAACTTACGATCTCCCATCCACTCATCTAGATTTCTCTTGAAGAGAGTCAGTGAGGGGCTCTGCCTAATACAAACTGGGATCCTGTTCCAAAGCATGGGAAGCCTCTGGGTTATGAATCTATCCCTCCAGCATGTCCTATTCATACTTGTGCCGAGGTTTAAGTCTTTAGCTCTCATGGTCCTGATGGATTTGAATTTTTTGAGTTGGAGCATGTCCATCAGATCCTGATTGGACATGGCCTTGTACGTCAGGCAGAGATCACCTCTGAGCAGGCGGTATGCTACTGAATAGAGCTGAAGTTTCTTTAGTCTGGCAGAATAAGACATGTTGGAGACCCTTGATCCTTTTGGTGAGGTACTTTTGTGGTCTCTCCAGCTGTTGCAAATGCCGGGTGAGGTACATACCAAATGAGGCATTGTACTCAATCATGGGTCTGATGAGGGAGGAATATAGGGGTACAATGACATCCTTGGATCTGGATGTGAATCCCTTCATGATGAGGTGTGCAAGGTAGAATGTTTTTCTAATCACTTTGGCAACGTGGGTGTCGAATGAGAGGTCGCTGTCTACTTGGGTCCCTAGGTCTCGGATTACTTTTTCCATACTCAGTGGGTTGCTGTCCATGTGATAATTTGTGGGTACTTTGTTTTTTCCAAAAGGGATGACTATACATTTTTTGGCATTTAGTTTAAGGCCGTGACTACGGCACCAGTTGTCCGTTTCAGTGAGGCCTTTTTGTAGGATGTGTGTGTCTGCTGGTGTATCGACTATGGCGCCTAGTTTGCAGTCATCTGCGAACTTTGTCAGCCACAGCCCTCCCATGTTTGCTTTAACATCTGAGAAATAAATGCCGAACAAGAGGGGTCCCAGGACAGATCCCTGTGAGACACCACTTGTGACTGGCTTTGAGTCTGACATTGCTCCAGCGATTTTAACTTTATGGGTTCTGTCCTTTAGCCAGTTTGCAACCCATCTAGTGACATAAGAGTTTACTTTTAAGCTGTTTAGCTTATCTATGATGCCTGAGTGGGGTATTGTGTCGAAGGCCTTAGCCAAGTCCAGGTATGCTGTATGGACTGCTTTGCCCTCATCAATGGCTCTAGTGACTGTTTCGAAAAAGTCAACCAGGTTTAAAAGGCAGGATCTGCCCTTTACAAAGCCGAACTGTGTGGGGTCAAGTGTCTGTTGGTCCCCTATGTCGCTGTTTATGAGTAACATAATGATTCTTTCCATAGCTTTGCAGACCAGGCTAGTTAAGCTTATGGGGCGGTAGTTTCCAGGGTCTGTAGAGGCACCCCCCTTGTGGAGTGGGACCACTGTTGCTGTACGCCAGTGTTCAGGTACATATCCCAAAGTAAGGCTAAGGTTAAACAGCATTTTTATGTGTGGGTTTAGCTCCTCTTGGAGTTCATGTAACACGCACCCCGGGATACCGTCAGATCCCATTGATACTGTGTTTTTTGCTTTGTTTAGGGCGGTTCTCACTTGGACATCTGAGATGACAGGGAGATTACATTCAACTTGGATAAGTATTTCTTCTTTTGGGGGTGAAGGAGGGGAGAAATTTGCACTGAACCTGTCAGACAGAATGTTAGCAATATCTGTGGGTTCAGTGTATTTTTTGTTGTTGTGAACCAACTCTGAGCATATCTGAAGGTTTCCGCCCAGGTTTCTAACATAGCTGAAGAAGGCTTTGTGGTTATCTTTAGTGTCCTTAGCGATTTTTCTCTCAAAGTTTGCCTTGGATGTTTTTATGAGAGAATGTAGTTTTCTGCTAATGTTGATCAGAGATGTCTTCCCTTCATGGGATTTCGCTCTGACGTGCAGTAGCTTCCTTCTTTTGTTATACAATTTGTTTATGGCTGAGGTCCACCAGACAGGACGCTTACATTTGGTGGAGAGGGACTTGGATTTGTTTGGGATTGCATGATCCATGCATTCTTGGAGATGTCCATAGAAAGCATTTGTGAAGGATTCGGCATTGTGGGATGTGGTATCCACTGGCACAGTGGGCTTAAAGGATACCATCTCAGTCTTAAGAAGAGTGAAGTCTGCTTTTGAGAAGTTTTTCACTGTGGTCTTTTGTGCTGGGGGTGGAGGTGGGATATGTATATCCAGGGTGATTAGTTTGTGGTCAGATCTCACTAGTGAGGGGTATACTTCCAGTGTGGAGCATTTTGTCCCCATGTTTGTGATGATCAGGTCTAGTATATTATCTCCCCTAGTGGGAGAGGTGACTAGTTGTTCCAGTGCATTTGAATTTATGAATTCCAGGAACCTTTGGGCTAGGGTATTAGGGCTAGAATAATGTACCCAATCTATGTTTGGGTAGTTGAGGTCTCCCAGTATGATGGTATTTTGTGATACATTCATATCCTCCAATGTCTTTAGGAAGGCTGAGTGGGGTTCTTGAGATTGGGAGGGTGGTCTGTAACATGCTACCAGTTGTATAGCAGTTTTGCCTATGGTTAGTTGCACCTGTATGGTCTCTGATGCTTCATGTGTTGCTACTAACCTGGAGGTGTGGGTGTCCTTTATGAATATGGACACTCGCCCTCCCTTTGTGGTTCGGCCCGGGTTTTGGGGACGAAAAGCATGATACGAGGTATAGCCTGGTAGCGCTGGGGTGCTCTCAGGAGCCTTGAACCAGGTTTCAGTTACTGCACAGACTTCGATGTTTTCCATGCTGAGGAGTGCATCAAGTGCCTGCATCTTGAGATTTAGACTTCTGGCGTTGAGCAGCATTACCCTTAGTTTTTTTCCATTTTGTTTTCTAAGGAGGTGGGTTTGTCTTTTGAGCCTTGCCTAAAAAGGCACTATGGGGGTGACAAGAGCCTTAGCCAATATCCGGAAGCCCAGTGGTGACAGGTGTAAGCCATCCCTTGCGAAGCAGCGTGGCTTGTCCAACATATCATCCCAGGCAGACAGACATTGGATCCCCTTAGAATGACACCAGTACTTGAGCCAATTGTTAAAGCTGATCATCTTGTCTTTGTATTGTGGTATCAATCTTGGTGAGGGCAAGATGCTGCTCAGGGTCAGGGTCATACCAGCCTGGGCTACATAATCGGAGAGCTCCTCTAGGTCTCTTTTCATGTAGTCCAGGGAGGTACATCTCAGGTCATTCACACCAGCATGGACAATGACGGAGTCATACTTGTACTTGCTTTGGAATGACCTGAGTGCGTGTGTTATGTGGTGGATCCTAGCTCCCGATAGACAGCTCACAGTCACCTTCTCCTTGTTCAGCCTGGTCAGTGGGACATCAGTGTGTCTGACTATGGAGTCACCTATTACTAGTGTATCAGGCAAGGTGTTTGGCCTTAAGGGCTGCGATTGGTCAACACACTGATTTATCGAAGTATGTGTTGCATGTGTTTTGTTTTGAGGTGGTGGATTTTTGGATGTCTGCTTTGGGAGCCTCTGTTGTTTTGGTAAGTTTTTTATTAGAGCCTCCGAGTATGTCTTTGTGTTTTTATGTGTTTGGTTTGCAGTTGTGGTAGGTCTATGTGGGACTGGGATTGTTGTGTGTGTGGTTGCCATCTCCTCCTGTCTGGTCATGCCAGCCCTGAGTTGAGAGGGTTCAGCCTCCAGTTTGGCTATATAGTTGCATCTCTCACATGTATTTGTGTTTGTTGGGAGGAGGAGAGGGTTGTCTGTGTACATGAGACAATTGTAGCATTGTCTCAAGATACCCAGCGTGACCAGCTGAACTGGAGACGACGCCAGTAATCTACCACTTGACATGCTAGAACAGTATAAGGGAGTGGTATACCTTTAAGGGAAGTGGATATTCACAGGGGTGGTAAGTAGATGTAGTGCTTTACTTAGTACGAGAGTGCTTACTTAGTAGAGAAGTACTGAGAACAAGTGCTAGGCTTATAATACACTGAGTAGTCTGGTTACACTAAGAGTAGAGCTTCCTTAAGGGAAAATTTGAAGAGCAGACTTGGCGGAGCCAGAAAAAATTTAACCTTGTTTAACCGGCGCTGTGCTATGCGCACGACCGCGCAAAGCCGTGCAAACTCGGATTTTAAACAGTGAACTACAAAAGAGCTAGAAATGGTCCAAAACAGCCAATTACTACAGTTTCTTGTGCTGAGGTCACTTCCCCCAAGGACAGGTAGGCTGCTCAAGGCTCCCCACTCCCACTGGTGAGCAAAGAAACTTCCTTCTATCCAAGTAAGGTAATGGACAACACAGGAACTACACCACAGCCCAGATTACAGCAATGCCTGTAAACTGGTCTAAACTAGTCGAGGAAGGCGGGAAAACAAGGATTATTTTTTTGTTTTTTTGGTAGAAACACACAGAAAATGCAGAAACAGTGATAAATTAGTTACACAGGCTAGCACACTTTAGTGGGCAGCCTCCACAGTTAAATTAAACAAACAAACAAGCAAACTTTCGATCAAATTCGACTAAAATGTAACTTTAAAGTGCAGATTTTAAAATAATGCAGCAATCAGTTAAAAAACAGTTCAGGCTAGTTCAAGGTAAGCTACAGAAGCTATTCCAAGTGAAAAAAAAGCAAAGATACTTAAATCCAGAATGTAGTCGCTTTTCTGAGTTCCTTTTTTTTAATATTGTGTTATAAGGTCTGAAGAAGCTTATTAGCGAAAGTGCTTACCGTGTTTGCGTGGTGTAATAAAAGGTTTTATGCTTTTGTATGTACTATGTGCTTTGTATGTATAAACTGTTCTGTTTGTATGTGAACAGTTTATACTGACAATGTATGTACTGTGTGTTTTGTATGTATAAACTGATCTGTTTGTATGTGTTTGAACACTTTATACTGACAATGTATGTACTATGTGTTTCGTATGTATAAACTGTTCTGTTTGTATGTGTTTGAACACTTTATACTGACAATGTATGTAATGTGTGTTTTGTATGTATAAACTGTTCTGTTTGTGTGTGTTTTGTATGTATAAACTGTAATTTGATTGTGGAGCTTTTCTTCCCGGGCCACCACTGAAAATGGGCTCAATATGCTCCAGTGGACTATCCCAGTACACAAATGCAAATAAACAAACAAGTAAATAATATATAGCTGGCAGGGAATGGCAGAGCAAAAGGAAAAAAAAAAAAAAACAGGCCAAAGGCCAACTCAACAGCATCACAAAAGGGCAGATGGAAACCAAACACAGAGGAGCTCAGAACGCACTCATGACTGCGTTGCTGATGTAAATAAGGTGGAAAGAAAAGAAAGGGAAATATGGTTATGAAGTAACAAGAATTATTTAGATGGCCTGACAAATGTTAAAGTATTGAAAAATAGGGGGAATCTCACAGAACAAGAACAAAAGCAACTGTACTCATCCCTCATTAGACCCATCATAGAGTACAATGCCCCTTTTGGTATGTACTTCACAAGACATCTGCAACATCTGGAAAGGCCACAGAAATACCTCACTAAAAGAATCACAGGACTAAAGCAGACGCCCTATGCTGACCGTCTAAAAAACCTCCAGCTATACTCTGTCGCATATCATCTACTCAGAGGCGATCTCTGCTTAACATACAAGGCCATGTCAAACCCAGAGCTGTTGGGACATGCTCCACTTAAAAGAAATCCCAATCCTTCAGAGCCACACGCTCCAGGGATCTAAAAGTACAGTTGTGTACACTTACCATAAATGTAGATGTTTGAGTGTATTCACTGTTGCAGTCATTACATTTGGGTTATCTGCTTGCAGGTATCCCTCAGTCGGCCTCATTAACAAAGTCTTGGGTCCTGCGTCAGTTGCTGTCCCTTCTTCCATGACGTCAGGTTGTCAGGGGTATAAAACATACAGCCATCGCCATTACATCAGTTTTTTTTTTTGCCCCAAATGTCAGGTGCCCCCCTAATGGGGAGCAATTAAATATAAAAGCACACTGATAAACCTCGAAAAAAAAAAAAGCAAATACACCAAAAAGGCTTTTAAGCATAGTAAGGGAAAGTAGAGGTATAGCCAAAAGAAGTTAGGGGCTGGAGGGAGGGTAACCAGGACTGCAACAGTAAATACAATCGAACATCTACATTTATGGTAAGTGTACACAACTGTACTATGTTCTTTGTGTTTCACTGTTGCAGTCATTACATTTGGGCAGATTCCCAAAGCTATGACTGGGAGGAGGAATTTAGATAGCATTAGGACCAGCTATAAGGCCCTGCAAGACTGCAGTGGCAAAACCAGCTCTGGATTTAGAGAAAATTGGCAAATGATAATGCTTGGTGAAAGTATGCACAGAACTCCAGGTAGCAGCTTCTAGGATGTCCCTAGTAGGGACGCCCCTGAGAAAGGCTGTAGAGGTAGATGCAGCCCTGGTGGAGTGAGGTCTGATCCCCTGGGGGACAGGTTTTCCATGACGCTTATAGCAGAAATGAATGCAATGGCCTATCCATTTAGAAATGGTTTGCTTTGAAATAGCTTTCCCCTCTGCCACCAGCAGTTGTTCAGATTTTCTTTGAGGTTTAGTCCTGTCCAAGTAGAATCTAAGTCGTCTGTGCACATCTAAGGAGTGCAGGATCCCTTCTCCTTTGTTCTGTGGATTGGGAAAGAAGGTTGGCAAATGAACAGACTGATTAAGGGCCACACTGGATACCACCTTGGGCATGAAGGATGGATTGGTTCTGAGGGACACCCTGTCCGCATGAAAGAGGATAAAAGGCTCCATTGCCATAAGGGCCTGTAATTCAGATACCCTTCTAGCTTAAGTGATTGCTAAAAGGAAAGCTGTTTTACAAGAAAGAAATTTTAAGTCTGCAGTAGCAGCTGGCTCAAAAGGAAGTAGAGTGGGTTTCTCCTAAACAAAGTTAAGGTCCCAGGCTGGGATTGGAGCTCTCCTGGGCGGTCTCAAATTTTTGGCCCCTCTGAGGAACGGTTTGAGCAGTGGCTGAGAGAAGAAGGGAGGTTCTGTGCTATAATGAGCTGAAATGGCTGAGGCATGGATTTTAATGGAGGAAAAAGACAGGCCCATGTGAAGCATCTCAGTTAAGTATTGTAAAATCTGAGGTAAATTGGGAGCTGCTGTGGTCATCCCTTGAGATTGGTTCCAGGCACAGAATCTTTTCCATTTTTTCAGCATAAGATTTTCTAGTATTAGGCCTCCTTGCCTCTAAAATGATATCCATCACAGGTTTATTGAGGGATAGTAGAGGAGAGATTATGTAATTAGCCAGGCTGCAAGGTTCAGTGATAGAAGCTGAGGTGCAGAATCTGGCTCTCCTGCTGAGACAACAGGGAAGGAGTCTGAGGCAGGTGCCATGGGGATAACCGTGACACACTGCGCAGAAGGGGGTACCAATGTTGGCGTGGCTAGTCTGGAGCAATCAAAATCATCCTTGGTTTGTCCTGTTTGATTTTTAGTAGTACTTTCGAAAGCAGAGGCAGGGGGGAGGCATAGACTGATAGGTTTTTCCAGATGAAGGACAGAGCATCCACTTTCCAGGCTTGCTCGTGGGGAGTCCTTGTGCAAAATTTGTCCAACTGGTAGTTCTGGGGAGAGACAAACAGGTCTATATCTGGGCTCCCCCATTTGCTTGTCAACATGTTGAAAA
The DNA here is from genome assembly GCF_019279795.1 of Protopterus annectens. Classification (NCBI taxonomy): domain Eukaryota; kingdom Metazoa; phylum Chordata; order Ceratodontiformes; family Protopteridae; genus Protopterus; species Protopterus annectens. The sequence goes on along the minus strand of NC_056732.1, from coordinate 9,067,281 downwards.
TCCTTGGTTCCAGTTTTCACTTGTGTGAGTCCATGAGGTTTCTGTTTAATCCGTCTGCCAGTGTATTTAATTTTTCTGGCAGGAATTGAGCTTGTAGGTGCACTTGGTATCTCAAGGCTGTGTTCCACAATGCCATGGCTAGTCTGCAGAGGGGGTAAGAATGTGTACCCCCCTGCTTGTTTATGTACCACATAGTGGTGCTGTTCGTCTTTACCATACATTGTCCTGGAAGAATGTGGTCCTTGAAGGCTGTCAGAGCATTCTGTACAGCTAATATTTCTTTTTGATTGATATGCAGGTGCATTTGACTTGGGTTCCATTTGCCCTGAATGTATTTCCCTGCTAGGTGAGCCCCCCATGAATAGTCTGATGCATCTGTTAGGGTTTGGGCGGCAGGGGGTGGTATGAAAGTTAGTCCCTTGTTCTGGTGGCAGGCCTCTGCCCACCAAAGGAATTCTAGGCATAGGCAAGGTATGATAGGAATCATTGCTTCTAGATCCTGAGAATATTGACACCATAGGCTTTTTAGATACCACTGTAGTTTCCTCATATGCAGTCTTGCATATGGAATTAGAAGAATGCAGGAGACCATGAACCCCAAGGCTTGCAGTATTTGTCTTGCAGATAGCAGGGTTTTTGTGGCCACTTGTTTGAAGTAGGTTGTCAAATGAATTTGTTTCTCTAGTGTGAGGTAAGCCATCTGGGAAGTTGTATTCAAGCTTGCTCCCAGAAATATAATTTGCTGACAGGGTACCAGGTGTGATTTCTTTTCATTTATGGTGTACCCCAGACAAGTTTGAACCCTTTGTAAAAAGGCCAGATGATTCAAAGGTATGTCCTGGCTTTCTGCCTGAATTAGACAATCGTCCAGGTATGGGTATATTTGAATATTTCTTTGCCTGCAAAATGCAATAACTGGAGCTAGGCACTTTGTGAATACCCTGGGCGCAGCAGATAAGCCAAAGGGCAGTGCAGAGAACTGATGGTGCGTGTAGCCTGCTTTGAAGCGTAGGTATCTTATGCAAGATTCCCTGATTGGGATGTGCAGGTATGCTTCTTTTAAATCTAGTGTTGCCAACCAGGCATCTTTGCCTAGCATAGGAAGTAATTGGTGAAGAGTCAGCATCTTCAATTTTGGAATTTCCAAAAAGATGTTTAGAGTAGACAGGTCCAGGAAAGGATGCCATGAATCGTCTTTTCTGGGTACCAGGAAAAGTCTTGAGTAGAAACCTTGTCCCTTTTCCTCTTCCGGTACCAGTTGAATAGCCCCCATGTTTAAGAGAGAAAGTACTTGTTTTTGGGCTCTGCCCACTGATTTGGGGGGAGGTCCGGCCACCCACTTGGTGTTGGCAATATGTGGAAGTGAAATCTGTATACCTGGGACAATATATTTAAAACCCATTTCCCCTGGGTAATGAATTCCCAGTTCTTTGCATGAGGAGCAATCTTTCCCTCAAAGGGGCAGTCAGTTGATAAGTGCTTGGAAATTTTGAACGGAAGTCATTGAGACAGTTTACCATAGGGGGAGTCTTATTACTCCCAGATTTGGAAGTGGAGGCCCCCCCACTGCTTAGTCCTGTGCGTCTCCTGGGACTGAAACCTGGGGCTTTTGCTGTGTCTGGGTTTGGCTTGAAAAGACCTAGAAGGGGCTGGAAAGGACCAATTCTTAGAGGGCCAGTGTCTACTAAATCTAGGAGGCTGAAGTTGTAAGAAATCTTTAACAGTTTGCATAGATAGCTTTATCTTCTATCTTTTTAAGAACTTCCTCAGCCTTGTTGCCAAACAGGCGGTCCTGATTTAAGGGAGCATCCAACAATTTAGCCTTAACATGATCAGGCAAGTATTGCTCCTTTAGCCAAGCATGCCTTCTGAGCACAGACCCAGTAACAGTAGCCCTGCAAGAGGCCTCTAATGAATTAAAACCACATTGCAAAATATGTTTTCCAACTTGTTCAGCAGAATGCATTAAATCCTGTAATTCTTTATTTTCCACACAGTCAAGAATCATCATTTTCTGTTTAAGCAATCCAATAACATGTTACTGATACTTTAACATATGAAACTGGCAGTTTAAAGCCCTAATGGCCAAGGTTGCAGAAGTGTAAACCTTCTTACCCCATCTATCCAGCGCCCTGGAGTCTCTATCAGAAGGGGTAGGATTTTTATTAGTAGAAGCCTTAATGCCCTTGGGCCCCTGAGAAATAGGTCTCTGGATCCGCAACAGGATTTTTAAAAAGGAACTTGTGTGACTCAGGGGCCCTGTAGAATCTGTCAGGTTTCCTGGGAGCAGAAGGCAAGGAATCAGGGGCCAAACTAGAGTCCGAAAAAGCATCATCAACAATGTCTATACAGGAGGAATAGCTAAAGGCCTACGCTGAGGTAGGAGTAAGAAATCCCAAAGCCTCTTTTTTGAATCAGAAAAATTCTGGCTTTCCCAGTGGAAATGCTCCCTTAGAGTGTGCAAGGTTTCCCCAAAAGAAAAATCCTCTGGAGGGGAAGCAGAGGGAATGGAATCTTCTACATCAGAATCCTCATAAGTAGATAAGGGCAAATCCAGATCATCAGAAAAAACAGAATCCTGGTCAGAAGATTGATAAATAACTTCAGTCCTAGGCCTCTTAGAAAGGGGGGGTTGGCTACCCCTGATTAGAGTCATTAAATCTTCAGTCATTCTTATCATTTGTTTTTTAGGCATAGAGGCCTGAGCATGCGGCCTGGGCATAATTTGTTTTAGGTATGGTTCGAGATTTTGGCCTAAGTGAAGAAGGAGGCGTCGGTTTAATATGCAAGTCCGTAGGCCTGAATACACCCTCAGAAGCTGGCGCCTGCACAGCGGCTCAGGACCCATCCCAGGTAGAGACATCCTCGGGTTCCATAGTTGAAGCAACTCGCAGCATACCGGACTCCAAATGGGTCTCAGTAGAGGCCTGCGAATCAGAAGTAGCGGGCATCAGGGGCTGCAAAAGCACCTCACTGAGTACCGTTAAAATGGCAACTGGCTTAGGAGAAGCATTGCCGGCAGTTTTGGACCTCAGCGGCCTGTCTCTGTCTTTATCTTTGCGTTTTTTCAGAATCCCAGTAATCTGATGGCTAACCGACATTTCTGGATAATTAAACCGAGAACCGAAATATTTAGAGGTGAAAATATACAGACGAAGGATAGTGCGCTGATTAAATAAAGCACAAAACTGACAGCAAGGTACGTCGTGGTCAGGGCCTAGGCAAGGAATACAGTACGAATAAAAATCTTTATGAGGTATTTGCTTTCCACAAGTAATGCAGTTATTAACTTTTACTGACATCGGAAGGAGCAAGAAAAAGTTCCCCAACAGGGTACTTAGCTTTAGTTGAAACTTGAAAATGAAAATTTCAGGAGTCGGCCGACCGGCACTTGCGAATTGCTTCTGCTTCGGGCACCGCACAGCAAGAAAAACTGATGTAATGGCGTCAGCTGCATGTTTTATACCTCTGATGACCTGACGTCATGGAAGAAGGGACAGCAACTGACGCAGGACCCAAGACCTTGTTAATCAGGCTGACTGAGGGCTACCTGCAAGAAGATAACCCAAATGTAATGACTGCAACAGTGAAACACGAAGAACATCCTTGTCATCACAATGAACAAAACATGCTAGAGGGATAGGTTCCTGACTCAGAGACTCCCCAGACTCTGGAATAGACTGCCCATACACGTAAAGCACAGCACCTCCTTGGCCCTCTTCAAAAGGAACCCTGATGATTGGATGGGAGATCGGAAATTCACCCCGGGGATCACGTCAGTGGCCCTGCTAGACAGGGGTCCAAGGAAGTAAATATTGTGGGAAGAAATGTCCGGAATTGTTACGGCTAGGCTTGTATAGGCTCTAGGGCAGATAGCCTAGTACCAACCTCAAAAACTGCAGAATGCTAAACAGAAAATAAGGGATTACCTCGATAATATGCATTAGTTTAGAAAGACTGCTGTTAAGGAACTGTTTTTTTATAATAACTCTAGAGCACAAAAACTTTCAGCACAACAACAAGCAAAAAAAGTAGAAAGGGTTGCCACCAAGCTTAGGGAGCCTCTAACAAGAAAGATAACAAGGGATCCTGTAGAAGCATTAGAAATATTTCAGTAATTCTATGAAAGTCTGTATGAAGCAGAGAAATATGGAAATCAAGAAAAAGTACAAATGGAAATGTTTATGGAAGAATTAAATATAACAAGGTTAGAGGTAGACGAGGCTCAATTACCAACAGTTAGGATAGGAGGAGATGAGATAAAATGGTGACGTATAACCAATCTACATGAAAGTCTCAAGGAAAAGATGGTATTATTGTGGAAATTTGGAAGCTAGGAAGGAAAACAACTGAAAAAGATCTGGAAGGTTTTAACAGTTATTTTGGGGGAGGAGAAGTGCCAACATCCTGGAAGAAAGCAGCGGTAGCAGTCATATCTAAAGAGAAGGAAGCAGCGGTAGCAGTAATATCTAAAGAGAAGAAAGCAGCGGTAGCAGTAATATCTAAAGAGAAGAAAGCAGCGGTAGCAGTAATATCTAAAGAGAAGAAAGCAGCGGTAGCAGTAATATCTAAAGAGAAGAAAGCAGCGGTAGCAGTAATATCTAAAGAGAAGAAAGCAGCGTAGCAGTAATATCTAAAGAGAAGAAAGCAGCGGTAGCAGTAATATCTAAAGAGAAGAAAGCAGCGGTAGCAGTAATATCTAAAGAGAAGAAAGCAGCGGTAGCAGTAATATCTAAAGAGAAGAAAGCAGCGGTAGCAGTAATATCTAAAGAGGGTAAAGATCCATCAGATCCAGCTCCATGCAGGCCCATTTCAATATTAAACCATGATTACTGAAGTGTTTATGTCTATAATGGCTAAAAGAATGGCAAACATGATGCTAAAATTGATAGATATGGATCAATGTGGTTTTGTGGAGGAGAAGCAAACATTTAACAACATGAATAGAACAATGGTGACATACAGAGAAGCAGAATGTAAGAAAATACCATTGTTGTTCATTGGTCTTGATGCAGGGCAATGGAAGTATTTGCATTCCCTGATAAAATAAGGTTGATTAGGAAGACATATGAGGGATTGGAGGCAGAGCAGAGGAACCAAGTAGGGGTGTCTTCTCTTCCCTTTGTTATTTGTATTACGTTTGGAAACACTGGCAAGAAAACAAAGCACTCAGAAATTCAAGGATATAATTGGTATCGAAGTCAAGATAAACTGGCTCTATTTGTAGATGACATTATTTTATGCCTGATAAAACCAGAAAGGGACATTACAGCGTTGTGGAACACATTGAGACAGTTTCAGATCTTTTTGGGATACAAAATTAATGAAGCTAAAACAAAGGCCATAGCGGTAAATTATGTACCCACATATGAATTGGTTCAGCAAGATACATAGTTATGGGGACATGATGAAATGAAGTATTTAGGAGTACAGATTAAAAATGATTCTGGTGTGGCAGCTAAGGATATGTGAGAAGAGATTAAACAAAAAATAATACAAAAACTAAGAAAATGGAAGCATTGTTATATGGATATGGAAATATATACGCAGTTAAAACGTTTTTAGTCCCATTAGTCTTATACACAGGTCAGGTATATTTTTATCAACCAGAGGAGACGTTATGGCCAGCAATTATTAATGAGCTGGAGGATGTTTTCTGGGAGAAGAAGATGGCAAGAGTTGCGGGGGATAAACTTATTCTACCAACAGAACAGGGCGGATTGGTATTACCTGATTTGAAGGGATATTTCACAGCAACACAGTTAAGGCTCCTACACATAGCATAAACAGAAAACTATAATTCAAAGTAGAAGGAGATGATGATGAGAAAGCTCAAGAAACAAGGAGACACTGGGATTTTGGATGCAGACCTTTAAGGAGAATAACAATACTCATACAGAATATTATATTTATAAAGTAGCAGAAAGTATTGTAAGAACTAAGTCAACACGGGAAAGGAGATTCTGCTGATAGATATGACTCCAATTAGGGGCAGACAATAGGCAAGAGGGGGCTGGAATTTATTGGAGAAAACTGACAGGAGCCAAGGTTTTCGGAGCAAACAACTAGAGAGGGAACGGTAAAAGAATGCGACGACACCCAGAACTTACTTGGACTGCAGGTTAGAGATTGCCTTCTCTATCAAGGACTGACATCTGAATATAGGCTAATACAAAGAAATAAGGGGGGGGTCCTATACGAAAGACCAGCACTGGTAGAGTTTTTAGCAGAATCAAGAACAGAAGTTGCCGTTAAGGAAGGAGTAATTAGTAGAGCATATAAAATATTGCATGATAACTGTAAGACTCACTCAGAGGAGGTTAGAAAGGATTGGGAAGAGAGACTGGATAAGTAATTCACAAAGAAACAATGGGAGAATATATGTACGCCTCTCAAATATGCGTCTAGATCATTTAGAATCTTTAGAAGTTGTAAGTGTTCACAGATGTATTTTTACACCCTAAGTAGACTCCAAAGAATTTTTCCTCAGGTAGACAGCAAATGTTCGAGGTGTGATGGGAAAGAAAGAGATAATTGGGAACGTATTTTCAGGGTGTGTAATGAGTTGGCTGACTTTTAAGATTCCCTGCAGACTGCTTTGGCGGAGATGCTGGGTGAGCAAACTAGTGTAACTAAGGAAAAAATTTTTTGAGCTATGATACAGAATCGGAATTGCCTAGGCATAGTAAGGCCCTGCTGAGTCTAATTATGATGGCTACCAAAAACAATTACTACAAAATGGAAATCAAAATCTAAACCAACTTTACTAGAAGCAGCAAAGATAGCAACAGAAATAAAATAACTGGAATTGGGATCTTTAGAAAAGGGTAGGAGCAAATTACATAAGAAAAAAAGGGAAGTGTGGGATCAATACATGCAGAGGAGGTTTAAAAGAAAGCAGGAATTGAATGAGCTATGTAATGGTTGACTGGCCATGACTGGATATGTTAAAAGTGACGCATAATTTTTGCAGCTACAATTGTGTCAGCATGGTTTGTAAGGTATAATGTTTGCAACTGAAACAGTGTTGTTATGGTTTATTTTCATTTACATAAATGTAAGACTGCCTATGTTTGTTTGTGTCTTTTGGCTTTTCCTGGTTAGGGGTCGCCACAGCGGAACTCCGGTCCGCTAATGATTGGCAGTAGAGTTTTACCTGCTGGCTTGCCGAGCCTAATGCACAACCTTCAATGAAGGAACACCCCTATGTAATAAATAATAATTTAATAAAGATGTTTCTTGTTAGAAACAAGAATAAATCTGATGGGGAACTTGTAATGATGACATATAGGCACACCTGTATGGAACGTATTCATTAATAAAGCAATCATGCAAATAGTACGGTTTTGTACCTACCAAAAATGTAGATGTCCGATAGATATGCAACTGCAGTCATAACATATGGGTTGTCCTGCCTCAGGCAGCCCTCGGTCGGCCGGATTCCAAAGTCTGGGTCCGGCGTCGGCTGGTGTCGCCTCCTCTCCGACGTCAGAGCGGCTGGAGTATAAAGGCATCGGCCGACGCCATCTTCTTCAGTGTTTCTTGCCCCAGATGCCAGGTGCCCTCCTAGGAAGGCTAAATTTGGTGAATGGATAAACAATTCCAGACATGCACAACAGTAATAAACAGACACACCATAGGAGATACCCCCAGCTAATAGGAAGGGGTAGTGGACCCATAAAGAAGGTTGCAGAGGGGTAGGAGGGTGGGAAAATCCAACTGCAGTTGCATATCTATCGGACATCTACATTTATGGTAGGTACAAAACTGTACTATGTCCTTCAAGAATGCAACTGCAGTCATAACATATGGGTAGAATACCATAGCCAAGCTGGGGGTGGATGGAACTAAGAAAGGGATGGTATAGCTAGAATGCCCTGCAGGACTGCCGAAGCAAAGCCTGCTCGGGATCTGGAGTATAAGGGCAGGTTGTAGTGCTTGGTAAATGTATGCACGGAGCTCCATGTAGCAGCCTCTAGAATGTCCTTTGTAGCCACTCCTCTTAGGAAAGCTGTGGATGTGGCTATAGCTCTGGTGGAATGTGGCCTAATATTGGCTGGCACACCTTTTCCATGGAAAGAATAGCAGAATCTGATGCAGTGTCCAATCCATTTTGAAATTGTTTGCTTGGAGATTGCTTTTCCTCGTACTCCAGCAGCATAGGCTATAAACAGTTGGTCAGACTTTCTGGTGGCCTTAGTTCTGTCCAAGTAGTAACGTAGTTGCCTGTGTATGTCCAAAGTATGCAGCAGTTTTTCCCCCGTTTTGCGGATTGGGGAAGAAAGTAGGCAGGTGAATAGCTTGATTTAGAGATACCCTGGGAATTACTTTTGGCATGAATGTAGGATTGGTTCTTAGAGAAACTCTGTCCTGATGAAAAATGAGGAAGGGAGGTACTGCCATGAGTGCCTGTATCTCCGAGACTCTTCTTGCAGATGTGACTGCCAATAGAAAAACCGTTTTCCATGATAGAAATTGCATTTCTGAAGTTGCTGCTGGCTCAAAAGGAGGAAGAGTTAATTTTTCCAAAACGAAATTGAGGTCCCATGCAGGTACTGGCTGTTTTCTGGGAGGTTTGATATTCTTTATCCCTCTTAGGAACTGTCCTAGCAAAGGATGTGAAAACACTGGTGGATCACAAATTGTATTTTGCTGAGATTGCTGAGGCGTGAATCTTTATAGAAGAATATGAGAGTCCAGTATGAAACATTTCTGCCAAGTATTCCAATATCTGAGGTATACTCAGTAATGTTGTATCCTGACCCCTGTTGGCATTCCAGATGCTGAATCTCTTCCACTTGGCTGAATAGGTTTTTCTGGTGGAAGGTCTGCGTGCTTCCAGTAAGATCTCTTGAACTTTTTTGGAAAGAGAGATAGCGGAAGGAGTCATGGTAACCTCCAGGCTGTCAGATGCAATGTTTTCAGGTTTTGATGGACAGTCCTGTAATTGTGTTGTGTTAGAAGCAGGGGCCATAGGGGCAGAGGCCACGGTTTGGTCCGAGTTATGCTCAACAGCAATGGGTACCAGTGTTGCCTTGGCCAGTCTGGAGCTTTCAGAATGCCTGTTGGTTGTTCTGCTTTGATCTTCAGTATCACCTTGGTCAGCAGAGGTAGAGGAGGAAATGCATAAATTTTTAGGGAATTCCAGCTGAAGGAGAGAGCATCCGTTTTTCAGGCTAGAGGATGGTGGGTCCTTGTGCAGAACTTTTCCAGGTGATGATTCATGTGAGAAGCAAAGAGATCTACGTCCGATCTTCCCCATGTCTTTGTTATTTGTGAGAAAATGTGAGCATGCAGCATCCATTCGTGTGGATCCAAGAAATTTCTGCTCAGCTTGTCCGCCAGTATACTGTCCTTGCCTGGCACAAACTGGGATTGCAAATGTATCTTCAGACTCAGGGATTTTTCCCAGAGAATCATTGTTAGTCTGCAGAGGGGATAAGAATGAGTGCCTCCCTGCTTGTTTATATACCACATGACAGTGGTGTTGTCTGTCCTTATTAGCAAATGTCCTTGTTGTAGTGATTTTTCGAAAGTCTCGATTGCATGTATCACTGCCAACATCTCTTTTTGGTTTATGTGCAGATGTCTTTCCCTTGGTGTCCATAGACCTTGTATGCATCTGCCCTCCATGTGCGCCCCCCCATCCATGATCGGAGGCGTCTGTTGTAATCATTTGACCTGCTTGAGGTCTGTTGAAGGACATGCCTTTGTTTAACTGACTTGCTTGAGCCCACCACAAAAATTCTTTTTGCAGACATGGAATGAGTGGGATTACGTCCTCTAGGCTTTGGCTGTGTTGGGACCATAAGCTTTTTAAGTACCATTGCAGCTTTCTCATATGAAGTCTTGCCAAAGGTATCAGAAGAATGCAAGATGCCATGAACCCCAGGGCCTGCAGGATTTTCCTTGCAGTCAGCTGGGAGAGCTTTGCTAGGCCTTTGAAGTACTCTGGTAATTGCTGTTGTTTTTCCTCTGTGAGGTAGGCCATTTGAGTTTCTGTGTCCAGTTTGGCTCCTAGGAAAATAATCTGTTGGGATGGCAGTAGTCTTGATTTCTGAATGTTGACTGTGTATCCCAAGGCCTGCAGTAGTTGAATGACATAGTCCAACTTTGCTATTAAGGTTTGTTTGTTGTCTGCTTGTATGAGGCAGTCATCCAGGTAGGGGTATATTTGAATCCCCTGGAGTCTGCAGTGTGCCACTACTGATGCCAGGCATTTCGTGAACACTCTGGGCGCAGTAGATAAGCTAAACGGCAATGCTGAGAATTGATAATGCTCTGTCCCTGCAAGAAATCTGAGGTATCTTCTGCAGCTTTGTCTGATTGGGACATGCAGGTATGCCTCCTTGAGGTCCAGAGTGACCAGCCAAGACCCCTTGCCCAGCATGGGAAGGAGTTGCTGCAACGTCAGCATTTTGAACTTTGGCACTAAGAGAAAAGTATTTAGAGTAAACAAGTCCAGTATAGGCCTCCATTTGTTTTCTTTTCTTGGAACAAGGAACAGTCTTGAATAAAGTCCCTGTCCTTGTTCCTGAGGAGGAACCCTTTCTATTGCTTTTATACTTAACAGCTTTGAAACTTGAGTGAGTGCCTCTGCCCTTTGATGAAGTGGCAGGTTTGGCATGCCTTGTCTTATTGGTAAAGTATGGAAGTGGAATCTGTAACCCCTGTCTATTAAATCCAGAATCCAGTTGTCCTTGGTTAAGATATGCCAGTTTTTTGAGAATAAGGATAATTTTCCGCCCAAAGGTGCTTCTCTTTGAGCCTTTGTAGGTGGTATGAAAGTCAAGTCATTGTGATTGTCCTTGTGGTGCAGTTGGGCTGCCTGCGCCACTTCTTTGATTTGGAGGTTGCCATTGGTGGCCCCTGTAGGATCCTCGGTATTGCCCTCTACCTCGGGCACGCCTGTTTTTTCCCCTTTGAAACTTGTCAGAGTCTGGGAAGGACCAATTCTTTGAAGGCCAGTTTCTGCTGAATCTGGGTGGTTGAACCTGGAGGAAATCCTTGACCGTCTGTACTGACTTTGCTTTTTCCTCTATGGATTTCAGTACATCTTGTGCATTAGCACCAAAAAGCTTCTGTTTTTCCAGAGGTGCATCAAGTAACTTTACTTTAACATGGTCTGGCAATGGCTGATCTTTTAACCAAGCATGTCTACGTATCACAGCCCCAGTCATAGCTGCCCTACATGAAGCCTCCAATGCATCATAACCACACTGAAGAAAATGATTGTTAACCTGCTGAGTGTTATGTATTAGATCCTGCAATGCTTTTCTATCAATAGGCTCAGGAGAGGCTAGCTTTTTCTGTAAATCATCCAGTAAAAAATCCTGGTACTGAAACATATGAAAAAGGCAGCTAAGTGACCTCATGGCTAGGGTGGTAGAGGTATAAACTTTTTTACCCCATCTCTCCAGGGACCTAGCTTCCCTATCCGCTGGCAGTGGATTCTTGGCAGTGGAAGTAGCCAGTTCCTTGGGGCCCTGTGAAATAGTTTCTAGATCCACAGAGTGGGCCTTAAAGAGATGTTTGTGAGTGTCAGGGACCCTATAATATCTGTCTGGCTTGACAGGAGCAGGGGGGAGAGAACCAGGGTTAACACTGGAGTCAGAGAAAACATCATCCAAAACATCCATAACTGGAGGAATAGCTAAAGGTCTGTGCTGGGGAAGCTTGAGGAAGGTACGTAGCCTTTTCCTGGAATCAGAGAATTCCTGACCCTGCCATTGGAAATGTTCCCTCATAGAGTGCAGGACTTCACCAAACGAGAAATCCTCTGGAGGGGAGGCAGAGGGAATTGATTCCTCAGCATCAGAGTCCTCATAAGCCTGGAAGGATTCTTCTTGGGTATCTGAATGCTCAGAATCCCCAGAAGCTTCATCTGAAGAGAGGTTGTCAGCCTGCTCAGTTCTGGGCCTTTTCTCTGCAGGTGGCTGAGAACCTCTGTCTGGGTGAGGCTGAGACCCCCTGATAAGAGAAATAAGATCTGCAGCAAGAGACATGATCTGTTTATCAGAAGAAGGGGCCTGAGCAGCAGGTTTAGGATGGGCCTTGGCCTGGCTGGCGGCCTTAGCACGTGCAAAGGCCTTGATGGACATGGATACAGGAGGCCTTGCAGCCCCACGTGCAGGAGTAACCTTGTCTACGGGAATGGTGTCTGGTAGATGCAGAACTTCGGTTTCCGGAGGAAAATCAACAACCGGCACCGGAGAGGTCTCCGAGACCGAAGGACGTGTTAACGCTTTGTCGTCGGCCTGGAGCGGTTGAATTACCGCTTCCGAAGGGACCAAAGCACTAGCGGAGGGTTTAGGAGTTGCATCGGTGGTGGACGCGGGCCGAGGATGTCGGTTCCGGTCCTTTCATTTTTTGGTAGATTGAGTTGTCGGTTGATCCGACGGCATAATATACGCGAAAGATTCACCGAAAAAGTCTTCGGCAAATTCTGCCCGGCGCCTGAGAGTGCGCTTATTAAAGCAAGCACAGGCAGCACAGGCCAAGACGTCGTGGTCTGGGCCCAGGCAAGGAAGGCAGAAAGAATGGAAGTCCTTATGAGGTATTTATTTACCACAAGACAAACAATTATTAACTTTCTCAATTTGTTCTGACATCGGCTGAGGCAAGAAAAAATGTTCCCCTGAAAACACAGGAGCTGACCGACCGGCACTTGCGAACTGCTTCTGCTTCGGGCACCGCGCGGCAAGAAAGACTGAAGAAGATGGCGTCGGCCGATGCCTTTATACTCCAGCCGCTCTGACGTCGGAGAGGAGGCGACACCAGCCGACGCCGGACCCAGACTTTGGAATCCGGCTGACCGAGGGCTGCCTGAGGCAGGACAACCCATATGTTATGACTGCAGTTGCATTCCTGAAGGACATCTGGTTGAGAGAGACTTTACTATTCACTTGGCAGGCTGATGTTTCAACAAATGAAGTTTTTTTGTTTTAAAAGAAGTTTTATGCAGATCTGGCATGGAATTTCGTTAGCTCACATAATCAACTCCTTAGTTTTAGCTTTACAGGGCAAGAAAAAAAATGTGGGGTTATTAAAAAATGCAGCGCAGACGACATTGCGCATGGATCCAACGGTCATCTACTAACATTACTTTGATTACTCTATGACTTGTAATGTTTGGTTAGAGTTCTTGGACACAGAGTCAATACAATGTTTAGCAGACATCACAACCTGAATGAAGAAATTATCTCCTGTATGGCCTTAAAAGGACAAAACTAATACTTGTTCACTGAACAAAGAATTCCAATTTTGCAACAGAATGATTTTGACTCAGAATAGCTAATTTCTCTTGTTAAATGCCAACACCATACTCTAACACAGGATCCAACAGTGAGTAAAATCATCCTGTTTCTCTAAAGGTCACATTCAAATGAATTTATCGTTATAAAAGACCTCTATTACACCATAATGCAGCATCATAACTGGCAGTTTTTGTGTGGGATGAAGGGATGGCAATGTGGTAACTGTAGACTGAGACAAAGGACTGCTATGCCATCTTCACATTTTTCTTAACACTCCGTTAATGTAGCTTATGCTTTGCTTTTGAGGAAAAGCTTGTAGTGGTAATAAAAAAGCATTAGAAATTAAGACAGAAAAGTTGTGTGCAGTCTTATCATAACCATAGCTCTCCTTCTCTTCCATGTTGCAGTATTCTGCACATGGGCTTATCCCGTCAGTCTTGCGTACGCCATGTTGCAGTATTCTGCACATGGGCTTATCCCGTCAGTCTTGCGTACCTACGGACAGTATTCAAAAGCTTTTAGTCCCTCTATGTTGCGTCAGACGTCAAGTAAGGTGGAGGAACATGGGCCATAAAAGTGCCGCTGGCACACACCAGCCCTCAGAAGAGTAGCCCCATTCGGAGCCAGTCCTGTAAGGGTAATGCTATATCATTGCCACCCAGAAAGGTAAGAGATGTAGCAGATGAGAGGCGAAGGTGGGTGGGAAGGAATACTACAACATAGACGAGAAGGACATCTATGGTTATGGTAAGACTTTAAACAACTCTTCTATGTCCTTCTATTCTCATGTTGTAGTATTCTGCAAATGGGTGAGTGCCAAAGCTCACTGAGGTTGGGGTGGTGGTCTAGAAGCAGATTCCAGGAATCCACACATGATAGGCCAGGCACAACTTGCCCTGGACCTGGAGATGAAGTTATGCTTGTAGTGTTTGGTGAAGGTGTGGAATGATGTCCAAGTAGCAGCTTCCAGAATAGAAGGGGTATCCAAACCCTTGAAGAAGGCTTCTGAAGATGACATTGGTCTAGTGGAATGAGCTTTTACTGCCCCTTGCAGGGTCTTGCCATGAAACTGGTAGCAAAAGGTAATGGCTTTTGATATCCGAGTAAAGAGTCTGCTTGGTAACTGCCTTACCTAGGGCTCTGGGATGAAAGGATACGAATAGCTGGTCTGTCTGTCTGATGGCCTTGGCGTTATGCAGGTGAAATCTGATCCGTCTACGCACTTCCAATGAGAGCAGCACTCTCTCACTGTCCCTCTGTGGGTTAGGGAAGAAAACAGGTAGCTGCGTGTCCTTATTTAGGGACCCGGCGTTCACTACTTTGGGCATGAAGGATGGATTTGTCCTAAGGGTAACCCTGTCTTTCTAGAAAACTAGAAAGGGTGTTGTAGCCATAAGGGCTTGTAGTTCGGATACTCCCCTGGCTGAGGTAAGAGCCACCAGCAGGATGGTTTTCCAGGTGCAGTGCTTTAAGAAGGCCTTATTAATTAGCTGGCTCAAAGGGAGGTAGCGTATGCTTTTCTAACACATAGCTGAGGTCCCAAGGAGGGGGAATGGGTCTTCTTGGAGGCCTAAGATGTAGAACTCCTTTAAGGAAGTGTTTGCAAGGTAGTCGTGAAGTAAGAGGGGAGGTCAAGAGGTAAGCAGGCAGAAATTGCAGATAGATGGGTTTTAATGGATGGGTAAGTCAGTCCTGACTGCAGTAGCTCACACAAATACGACAGCACTAGGGAAGGTTCACTAAGAAACGGATCCAGCTGTTTTTTGTGATACCAAATAGTAAATCATTTCCACCTGGAGAGATACGATTTCCTAGTATCAGGTTTCCTGGCCTCCTGCAGGACATCGAGGACGTCCTCACTGTAAAGGTGTCTAAATGGGATCAGAGTCCTATCAGCCACAGAGTTAGGTTGAGCATCTGCCACTATAGATGGATTAATGATCCCCGGTGTTGTGTGAGGAGGTCCACTCTGGTGGGGTAACTTGTGGTGATTGCCCTTGAACACATGAAGTAAGTGGAACCAGTAATGTCTGGGCTAGTAGGGAGTCACCAACAAGATTTTTGGATTGTCCTGCTGTATTTTCAGCAGGGTTTTCTGAATGAAAGGGAAGGGGGGATGCATACAGATATTTTCTCTTCCAGGATATTGAGAAGGCATCTGTTGCCAGTGCCTGTCGTTCTGGTGTCCTGGTGCAAAACCCAGGAAGTTGCCTGTTGAGGGAGGAGGCGAACAGGTCTATTTGAGGTATACTCCACTTGTGGACCAGATCCTAGAAGACCTCTCTGTGCAGCATCCATCCGTGGTTGTTTGTGCTGGTTCGGCTCAACAAATCTGCCTGTTTATTGTGGAGGGAGGGGATATAGGTTGCTCTTAGGGAGATTCCCTGTGAGGTAGCCAACTCCCAAATCAAGAGAGCTAGCCTGCACAGCAGGTAGGACTTAGTCCCCCCTTGCTGATATACCATAGTACGGTTGTGTTGTCTGTATATATCAGAAGAGTCCCCTGTAGGAAGAAAGGTCGGTATGCCTGTAGACCTAGCAGGATTTCCCTCATTTCTCTGACATTGATGTGTTCTGATTTTAGGTGAACTGGCCACAAGCCTTGCACCTGTCTTAGTCATAGAGTAGCTCCCCAGCCCAGGTTCTAGGCATCTGTGTGCATGACCAGGGCGGGCTGTGGTGGTTGTAGTGGTAGTCCTGGGTTTCTTTGTACCTGGTCCTACCACCACAGTATCTCCTTTTTTAAGCAGGGAAGAAGTGGTACAGCATGCTCCAAGGGCTGGTTGTGTTGTTACAAACTGAGTGAAGGTACCATTGCAGCTTCCTCATGTGGAGCTTTGCTAAAGGTAGCCTGGGCATTGTGGCTGCCATGTAACCCAATAGTTACAGGTACTGTCGTGCAGTTAATTGGGTCGACTGGAGCACCTGTAGGAGGTGGCCTGACAGGGATCTCACCTTTGGGGGGGTGGCAGGAAAGCCTCCGTGAGGTCTGTTCTTATTCTGCACCCCATGAAAACAATGTCCTGAGTTGCCTGGAGGTGGAATTTTGGCAGATTTACCTGGAATCCCGGGGACTGTAATAAAGAGATCACCAGGTGGAGGTGATCTTGTAGTATTTGTTGGCTGGAGCCTGGCTGGTTGAGCATGTCGTCCAGGTAGGGGAATATCTGTATCCCCTTTGTCCTGGCATAGGCTACCACTGCAGCCAAACATTTGGTGAAAACTGTGGAAGCAGTGGAAAGACCAAAAGGCAAGGCAATAAATTGCCAATGAGAGAAGCCTACCAAGAATCTTAAGTATTTCCTGTGGGAGGGTCTGATAGGAATGTGGAGGTAGGCATCCTTTATGTCTAGAGTAGTCAAGAATCCCTGTGGCGGAATCACAGGAAAAAGGGTAGGCAGGGTGAGCACTTTGAAGGTGGGTACCTTCAGGAAGAGGTTGAGGTAGGAAAGGTCCAGTATGGGTCTCCATGGTCCATCTTTTTTGGGAACCAAGAAGAGCCTTGAATACAAACCTTTCCTTTTGCAGAGGGGGGAGCTGACTGTATAGTGCCCTGGTCTAGTAAAGTCTGAAGTACTGGTTTGTAAGAGAGGTAGTTGTTGTGAAAGGGGACGGGGAATGCCCTTCCATATGGGAAGAGAGAGCCAAGTCATGTAGTAGCCCTCTTTGAGAACAGACAGGACCCATTTGTCTTTGATCTGTGTCCAGAGAGGGAGACAATGAGAGAGGAAGGTGGACAGGGGCATGGTGGGGGGGGGGGGTTGAGGCAGAAGTGGCAGGTAGTCAAATGCTACCTGCCCTGTCCTGAAAGGGAGAGCTCTGACTAGATGCAGGAGGTGCTCTAGACGTAGGAGGTTGTTTCCTGGTGTGTTTACGAGGTTTGGCACTGGGGTTAGGCTGAGATTGTTTCCTGATAAACTGTGTTTTGGAAGGATAGTTCCAGTGGAACACAGGAATTGGTGAGACCAGGAGATGTTTGAGGTCCTGCATCTCTTTTCCCTTTTGTTGCAGTTATTTAAAGAGGTCTGCTACTTTAGATCCAAAAAGTGCAGCATTATCCAGGGATGCATCCATGAGCTTGGCCCTAAAATTATCTGGCAGGGCTGTAGGTGCAGCCAGGAATATCTGTGCAGGGTGGATGCTGATGCTGCTGACCTAGCAGAGGATTCAGCAGCATCATAGCTGCACCTAATGGGGTGTCTGGTGACTTGAGATGTAAGAGCCAGGAAGGAGGACAGGGCTGTTTTGGCAGAGGAGTCTGGAATATCTGCCAAATGTTTGGTGGCAGACTGTAGAAGAGATGGATTATACTTAACCATGTGGGTCTGGTAGTTAGTGGCTCTAAAGGCCAATGTAGTAGAGGTATAAATCTTTTTCCCTATTCTCTCCATGGTCTTGCTGTCTTGTCAGCAGGGAGAATAGTAGTTGTGGGTAATAATTTGGTGGCTTTGTCAGTGGTCACAGAGATGGTGGCTGGCTGGGTGAGCTGGAGGGCACTTTATCAGGTGCTTAGCAGTGTCAGGTACTTTACATAGCCTATCTGGTCTGCGTGGAGCAGGAAGCTGAGAGTCAGGATTAGTGGATGCCGAAGAAAAGGCATCTAGGAAGCCTGGGAGGATGGGAGGAACAGCAGATGGGCCAGGTGTTTCCATATGAATGAGGTCGTAATACCTCTTCCATACCTCAGACATTTCTGAGAATTTCCCATTTGAAATGTTCCTGCATCCTGCTAATGGTCTCACTAAATGTTAAATCTTCCACTGGGGAATCAAAGTTGTGACTTGTAGGAGAGAGATTCTTCAGGAGTCTGAAATGACTTCCTCATCCCTAGGAGGTTGGTCTGTATGCATGGGCCTAGGGCTTAGGAGAGGAAGAGGTGAATGCAGATGTAGGCCTCAATGCCATAAAGGTGCTAATGAGGCTCTGACTGAAGGCCTGCCAGTCAAGCATGCTTTCAGAAGAGGGAGTAATATGTTTTTCTCCCTTCTCATTAAAGGAGTGGTGGCCGGTTTCCTAGAAACAGGGGACTGTAAAGGAGCAGAGGTCTCTGACGTTTCCCCATGAATTGCTGCCCTCCCACGGACGTCGGCTTGTGGCACCAGTATATCCACGGCTCTCATCTTTGGATGGTGTGGCGTCCTTAGAGGTGCCCACGACCTCTGCAGAAGTGGATCTGGAACCTAGCATATGTCGGCCACAGGCTGGGAGTCGGGCAGATGAGGCTTAGGTCAAGTCGAAGGACGTACAGTTCTGGCTTTCTTTTTAGGCAGTTCTGGGGGGACACTGGCAGGACCTTCCATTCTAAGCATAAGAAGTTTCAGGCATTGGTTCTCAAGATACAAATTTAACATGTGCAACCGGCTACGCAGAGTTTTCGGCAGGAATGCCTGGCAAATTGGGCAGGCCTTATAGTCGTCAGCTCTACCTGAACAGAACAAACACTTGTCGTGGGCATCCTTATGAGGGATCTGGTGTCCACACTAACACTTTCCCTTTCTGGATGACATTAACAAGCAATGTTACAATAAGGAAGGACTGAAAAAAGGTTCCCCAATGGGGTACTTATCTCAAAAACGATCGTGAAATCAGCGGTAGCAGGAACACCTGGCGTATGAATGGCGGCTGAAAAGTTCTGATGGCTGGTTTGTGAAGACATCACTTTTATAGGCCGCGTTCCTCCGCCTTGCCTGACGCACCCATTGAGGGACTGAAAGCTTTTGGATACTGGCCATAAGTACGCAAGACTGAAGGGATAAACCCATATACAGAATACTGCAACATGGGAATAGGAGGACATCACTTTGGGAACATCACAAAAAAGACTTCAGTCACGCAGTTTGTTTTACCCTTCACTGAACTAAATTGAACAAATAATTCAACTGAAACATCTGAAAGATAGTTTTGTGCATCTTGTTGATTTACTGTTGTGTATGCTCCTATGTATACCCTTCTTAGACTTTCTTTTTATTCACCTTGAAGGCTATGAAGTGATCCATCCGGGTTTTATCTATACATAACAGTCTTTCATTACAGCTTTACTCTATTTTTTTTTAGTTTTAATGTAAAAGTGTTGATAGTTACTGCTGTTAGTTACATAACGAGTCTCAAAAAGCAGCACACTTGTCTTTGGTGCCAGAAGATCAGAATGGAGTGGATTCTATTCCCAAAGCAGCAACTTGGATGAATTCCCAAACCTGACAATGCAGGGCAGTGCAGCACAAAGGGGTTCTATACTCCTTTGGATGAGACACATTAAACCCAATGGTGGTAGCTTAGGTGGCTATAAAAGATCTTAGGGGAGCATTTTCTGAAGAGAGAAAAGGAGAAGCTGTCTGGCCAAGCATCCACCAATTTGTATGAATACCATCTGCAGGGGATACTGGACTTGTGGGACTATCCCAGTCAACAAAGAGTAAAGGCCGTAAACAAATAAATAGTTATCAACGAAAAGTTGTTTGAGGACGTAAATAAATAAACAGTTATCAACGAAAGGTTGTTTGAGGTAAGCACAAAATGTAAATCAGAAAAAAACAAGCTGTCATCTTCTGGAATAAACAGGCTCTACTCTACTGATACATGAGGAAACATGAATGATTTTTGTTAAAAGAAGACAAGGCACATGAAGGAATAATAAAATTACAGAACATCTAAGTAAGGCCTGGCACAAATCTAACTATACAGCCAGCAACCAGATCACAAAGGAGACCAATACTGCACCTGAGAAAGAACCAGACCACAAAGGAGACCAGTACTGCACCCGAGAAAGAACCAGACTACAAAGGAGACCACTACTGCACCTGAGAAAAGAACCAGACCACAAAGGAGACCACTACTGCACCTGATAAAGAAAGTACAGTTGTGTACACTTACCATAAATGTAGATGTTCGAGTGTATTCACTGTTGCAGTCATTACATTTGGGTAATCTGCTGGCAGGATGCCCTCAGTCTGCCTGAATATCAAAGTCTTGGGTCCTGCATCGGTTGCCGTCTCCTCTTCCATGACGTCAGGTCGTCAGGGGTATAAAACATGCAACCAACGCCATTTTAATCAGTTTTTCTTGCCCCAGATGTCAGGTGCCCCCCAAATGGGGAGCAAAAAAAAAATATATATATATATATTATATATAAACAGCAATATATATATGTAAATGCACTTTTAGCGACATAAACTTTACCTTCATCTAAAAGCAAATACACCACAAAGGCTTTAGAATATACTGAAGGAAAGAGAAGTTCTAGAAAAAAGGGGGATGGCGGGTGGGTAACCCGGACTGCAACAGTGAATACACTCAAACATCTACCTTTATGGTAAGTGTATACAACTGTACTATGTGCTTCATGTTTCACTGTTGCAGTCATTACATTTGGGTAGAATCCCAAAGCTATGGATGGGAGGATGGAACTAAATAGCATTAGGAGTGGCTATAATGCCCTGCAGAACTGCAGTGGCAAAGCCTGCCCTGGACGTAGAGAAGAGAGGCAAATGATAATGCTTTGTAAAAGTATGAACAGAGCTCCAAGTAGCAGCTTCTAGAATGTCTTTGGTTGGAACTCCTCTGAGAAAGGCTGCTGAGGTAGAGGTAGCCCTGGTGGAATGTGACCCGATTCCCTTGATGCATGTAGCAGAAACTAATGCAGTGGCTTATCCACTTAGAAATAGTCTGCTTTGATATAACCTTCCTCTGATCCTGCAGCAAATGCCACCAGTAGTTGCTCAGACTTTCTTAGAGATTTGGTCCTGTTTAAGTAGAATCTTAGCTGTCTGTGTACGTCCAATGAATGCAGAATCCGCTCCCCCTTGTTCTGCAGATTTGGGTAAAATGTTGGCAGGTGAATAGCTTGGTTAAGAACCACATTGGATACCACCTTAGGCATAAAGGAAGGATTGGTCTTGAGGGACACCCTGTCTGGGTAAAATGTAATAAAAGGCTCCACATAAGTCCTGAAACCCTTCTTGCTGAAGTTATTGCCAAAGGAAAGCTGTTTTCCAAGATAAAAACTTTATATCCACAGTAGCTGCTGGTTCAAAAGGAGGCAGGGGAAGTTTTTCCAGCACAAAATTGAGGTCCCATGCAGGAGTTGGTGATCTGGGAGGCCTTAAATTTTTGGCCCCTCTAAGATACTGTTTTAGCAGAGGATGAGAAAAGATGGGAGGCCTCGTGTTGTAATGAGCCGAGATGGCAGAGGCATGGATTTTTACTAAAGTAAAAGATAGGCCCTTGTCAAGTATCTCAGTCAGGTATTGTAAAATCTGAGGAATATTTGGTTTTGCTGTGTCCGTTCCTTGTGCTTGGTTCCAAGCACAGTATCATCCATCACAGATTTACGTAGAGCTGTTGTTTGAATAATTACATGATGAGCCATGCTGCCAGGTTCAGAGTTTGGAGCTGAGTGTGCAGAATTTGACTGCTCTGCTGACAAAGTAGATGAGGTATTTGAGGCAAGTACCAAGGAGGGAGTTGAGACATATTCCTTAGAATTGGGTACCAGTGCTGGCGAGGCCAGTCCGGGGCAATTAGGATCATTTTTGTTTTTTCCTGTCAGACCTTTAGTAAGACCTTGGGGAGAAGAGGCAGAGGATGAAAGGCATAGACTGATAGGTTTTTCCAACTGAAGGATAGGGCATCCACTTTCCATGCTTGCCTGTGATAAGTCCTTGTGCAGAATTTGTCCAGTTGATAATTTTGGGGAGAGGCAAATAGATCTATGTATTGACTCCCCCATTTCTGTGTTACCATGTTGAAGACTTGTGGATCTAGTTTCCACTCATGAGGGTCCATAAGATTTCTGCTTAGGTTGTCTGCCAGAGTATTTAGTTTTCCTGGCAGGAATTGTGCTTGAAGATGTACTTGGTAAGTCAAGGCTGTGTCCCACAATGCCACGGCTAGTCTGCAAAAGGGGTAAGAATGTGTACCCCCCTGCTTGTTTATGTACCACATAACCGTGGTGCTGTCTGTCTTTATCAGTAGTTGTCCTGGATGAAGTAAGTCCTTGAAGGCTGTCAGGGCATTCTGAACAACTAGCATCTCCTTCTGGTTGATATGCAGATGCATTTGTTTTGGGTTCTATATGCCCTGAATGCATCTCCCCGCCAGGTGGGCCCCCCAAGCATAGTCTGATGCATCTGTAGTTAGGGTTTGGGTGGCAGGGGGTAGAGTGAAAGACCGCCCCTTGTTTTGGTGACATGTCTCTGCCCACCAAAGAAACTCCTGTTGTAGGCAGGGAATGAGAGGAATCATTGTTTCTAGACTGTGACAACATTGACTCCATAAACTTTTTAGATACCACTGAAGTTTGCTCATATGCAGTCTCACATATGGAATTAGTAGAATGCAGGATGCCATGAACCCCAAAGCCTGCAGAATTTGTCTTGCAGATAACTGGGTTTTTGTTGCCATCTGTTTGAAGTATACAATCAGTTGCCTTTGTTTGTCTGGCGCAAGGTAAGCCATCTGGGCAGTTGCATTCAAGCTTGCACCCAGGAATACAGTTATTTGAGAGGGTACCAGTTGTGATTTCTTTTCATTTATAGTGTACCCTAGGCATGTTAGAAGCCCTTTTACAAATGCCAGATGTTTTAGAAGAATGTCCTTGTTTTCTGTTTGAATGAGACAGTCGTCCAAGTAAGGGTACATTTGTATGCTTCTTTGTCTGCAGAATGCAATTACTGGTGCCAGGCACTTTGTAAAGACCCTGGGTGCAGTAGATAAGCCAAAGGGCAGTGCAGAGAACTGGTAATGCAAAAAACCTGCTTTGAAGCGGGGGTATCTTCTGCAGGATTCCCTTATTGGGATATGCAGGTATGCCTCTTTTAAGTCTAGAGTCACTAACCAAGCGTTCTTACCTAGCATGGGCAGTAGCTGTTGTAAAGTCAGCATTTTGAATTTTGGAATGTCCAAGAACGTGTTCAAAATCGATAAGTCCAGTACTGGACGCCAGGCATTGTCTTTTCTGGGTACCAGGAACAGCCTTGAATAAAAACCTTGTCCTTTTTCCTGTTCTGGTACTGGTTGAATAGCCCCCATATCCATGAGGGATGTAACTTGTTTCTGAGCCTCTGCCCATTGATTTTGTGGTAGATCTGGCCAACCGTTTGGAATTGACAAAGTACGGAATGAAATCTGTACTCCTGGGATACTATGTTTAATACCCACTTGTCCTGGGTAATTAACTGCCAATTTTGAGCATGAAGTGCTAATTTCCCCCCCCCAAGGGGACTGCCAAAAGATAAGTGCTTGGTGATGGTAGAGGGAAGTCATTGAGACTGTTTACTGTAGGGTTGTGCTTGGTTTACTCCAGATTTGGAGGTAGAGGCACCCCATTGCTTTGACCTGTAAGAACCCTGTGATTGGTATCTACAGCCTTTTGAGCGCCTGGATTTGCCTTGTGAGACTCTGTTGGATGCAGGAAAGGACCGATTTTTAGTGGGCCAGTGCCTACTGAATCTAGGTGGCTGCACTTGTAAGAAATCTTTTACAGTTTGCATAGATTTAGCTTTGTCTTCCATTTTCTTTAAAACCTCTGCCGCCTTATTAACAAACAGAGTATCATGCTGTAAAGATGCATCCAACAATTTAGCTCTTAACATGATCAGGCAGATTTTGCTCCTTGAGCCAGGCATGCCTTCTAATCACAGATCCAGTAAATGCGGCCCTGCAAGAGGCCACTAAGGAATCAAAACCACATTGCAAGGTATGCTTTCCAACATGTTCTGCTGCATACAATAATTCCTGTAATTCTTTATTCTCCACACAATCAGAAATCAACATTATTTTCTGTTTCAATAAGCCCATAACATGCTGCTGATATTTAAGCATATGAAACTGGCAGTTTAAGGCCCTAATTGCCAAAGTTGCAGACGTATAAACCTTCTTTCCCCAACTATCCAGCGCCCTGGAATCTCTATCAGAGGGGGTAAGATTTTTGGCTGTAGAGGCCTTTACACCTTTGGGGCCCTGTGAGACAGTTTCAGGATCAGCAGCAGGATTTTTGAATAATAATTTGTGGGAGTCAGGAACACTGTAATATCTGTCTGGCTTACTAGGAGCCGGAGGTAGGGAATCAGGAGCCATGCTTAACTCCGAAAACACATCATCTACAATGTCTAATACAGGAGGTATAGCCAAAGGCCTATGCTGAGGAAGAAGAAGGAAATCCCTAAGCCTCTTTTGATTCAGAGAAATCCTGCTCTCCCAATGAAAATGTTCCCTTAAAGTATGCAGGGTTTCTCCAAAAGAATAATCCTCAGGAGGAGATGCAGATGGGATGGATTCCTCTGCATCTGAATCCTCATAAGGTGGTATAGAAAATTCCTGATCAGAAGAGGAATCAGAAGAAATAGAAACCTGATCTGAAGATTCATAATCAGTGTCTTGCCTAGGCCTCTTAGCAGGGGGGGGGTTGGGAACACCTGATCAAGGTAATTAAGTCCTCAGCCATTTTGATTATCTGTTTTTTAGGCATAGGGGCCTGAGCACGTGGCTCATGCATCGGTTTTTTAGACTTAAAAGTTGTTTTTATATAGAAATGTTGAGGCCTGAAAACACCCTCAGAAGCCGGTGCCTGCTCAGCAGTTCTGGACCCATCCGAGGGAGATACATCCGCGGGTTCAATACTCTGAGAATCACGTGGCATACCGGACTCCGCATGGGTCTCCGTAGAGGCCTGCAACTTAAAAGTAGCGGGTATCAGGAGCTGCGAAAGCGCCTCACTGAGTACCGGTGACTGGCTTAGGAGAAGCTTCGTCGTCAGTTTTGGACCTCGACAGTCTGTCTCTGTCTTCTTCTTTGCGTTTTTTGTGAACTCCGGTAGTCGGATTGCTATCCGACGACATTTCAGGGTAATTAAATCTGGATCCAAAATATTTAGAAGCAAAACTATACCGACGCTTAACAGTGAGTTGGTTAAATCTAGCACAAAACCGACAGCAAGGCACATTATGATCTGGGCCTAGGCAAGGAATACAGTACAAATGAAAATCCATATGAGATATTTGCTTCCAACAAGTAATGCAATTATTAACTTTTACTGACATCGGTAAGGAGCAAGAAAAAGTTTCCCCAATGGGGTACTTAGCTTTAATTGAAGACTTTGGTTCTGAAACTCGAATGTGAAAATTTCACATGTCAGCTGACCGGCACTTACGCACTGCTTCTGCTTTGGGCACCGCGCGGCAAGAAAGACTGAATAAAATGGCATCGCTGCATGTTTTATACCCCTAACGACCTGACATCATGGAAGAGGAGACAGCAACCGACGCAGGACCCAAGACTTTGATATTCAGGCCGACTGAGGGCAACCTGCCAGCAGATTACCCAAATGTAATGACTGCAACAGTGAAACACGAAGAACATCCAGACCACAAAAGAGGTCACTACTGCACCCGAGAAAGAACCAGACCACAAAGGAGGTCACTACTGCACTCGAGAAAGAACCAGAAAACAAAGCAGACCACTACTGCACCTGAGAAAGAAGGCAGAAGAACTAAAATTTACTGAACAGGTAACAGGGATAACATCCCCTGCTCTTCTACCTCCAAAGTCAGACATAAGATGACAAAAGCATATGTAGAGAAGGGGCAAACAGGGTCTTAGAGACAAAAACCAGATCTGATTCCAACAGTATATGATACTGTGCAAACCTAATGCAGCTTAATTATTCAGCAAATCTGACAAAGTCAAGCAATCAACAATAAATATTACTTTTCTTTTCTTCGTCACAGACTAAAAACATTGTAACATTCCAACTCCTGAATGGCTCATGAAAACCTAACAAGACAGGTCTCTAGGGATTAAACCAAACATCAGAAGTATTTTGAACATGCAAAACAGTCATCCAAGGGCTAAGAAATGTGAAAAATTAGAGTGATGACACAAAGTAGTTAACTTATCATATCAGTAGACGTTCAAATGATCACTTCTGCAGTAGCCTTAGCTATACAAGTTATATCCTGCACAGAATACGACAGCCCGCAGATTTCCAAAGCTTAAAAGTAACTTCTATATGCTCAAACCTTCAACAGCTTGAGCAAAGCTGTAGAAAATGAATGGTTCAGGCATCGACCCCTTTAGAGATTTCATACCAAATGAAAGAGGGATACTACAGGCCTGAAAGAGGACAATGCCGGGTAAGTTAATTTCAAAGTCCACACCCTGGAAAAAAATAAAGCAGACAAAACAATAAGAGGACTGGAGGGAGAGAGCAGTTATTGCAGCAGTGATCATTCAAACACAGACTGTTCTGGTAAGTTTACTTACACAACGCTACTATGTTCATCATTCAATCACTGCTGCTGCAGTAGCATTAGCTATTTGTGTAGAAAATCAAAGCTTATATGGACTGACAGGAGGAAGAAAGAGTGTCCAGGAGCCCCTGTAAAATGGAGAATGGTCCTAGCAAAGCATACTCACGACCCAGAAAAGGAATCCAGTTTGTGGTGCTTTGTAAAAGTATGTACAGAGGACCAACATGTTGCCTCTAGAATGCTTCTAGAGTTTACCCCTTTCCAAAAAGCCACTGATGAAGCCAAGACCCTGGCAGAATTTACCTTGACCCTGCCTAAAACTGGCATGCTATGGAGGACAAAACAAAAGGAGATAGTAAAAACAACCATTTGGAAATCATCTGCTGTGACACAGGTTGTACTTTTTTCTTCCCTTCACAAGAAATTAATAACTGATTGGAATTTCTGAAGGTTTTAGTTTTGTCAAGACTGAATCAGAGTTGTCTGTGGAGATCTAGAGTATGAAGAATCCTTTCTTCCTCATATTTAGGCTCTGTGATGGACATCTTGTCTCAAAGTTACCTCTGATAGCACTTTAGACACAAATGAAGAATTAATTCTCAAAGAAACACTTTCATTTTAGAGAATGAAAAACACTTTTATTAAAGTATAAAAAACACCATTAACGTAGTTAAAAATCCGTTTTTGTTTCAACTCCATCATGTTAAATACTCAAAAATAAATGAATTATGCAATGAAGATCCGTTAAAATTCAGTCAAATGTTTTCCATCAGTCCTTTTGTAACACAGAATCGAAACCTGACACAACCCTCAACTCCAAGCAGATGTTAATTTTCTTTCTTTCTTCACTAGATCCACTTATCTCTGCTGCCTTGCTTGCTACAGGTTTTTTATACTTCTTTCAGTGGTTTACCTGTTCTGGACTTTTATTATTCCTTTATTAAGTATTTTCGACTGGAAACAGACTGCCTGCCTTGCTTGGATTACTTTCGAATGCTTAGTAATGCTGTACAATTATATATTTTCTATTATTACTCTTTGTTTTGTTTTGACTTGACGAGTTTACGTTCGCTACTTCTACTACTATTGTCTGATCTGATTAATATACAGTGATTAAGTAGAAATATATGGACTGAAAATCTTCCACACAGAGAAGTTTCTTACACGGTTTTGTTTTTGGACCCACTACACTTTAGTAGGTTGTTTTGAGACTCCGGGGATACCACGGAGATTACTTGTATAAAAAAGAATTTACAATCGTATTTATATATGTTACCAATACATGCAACTCCATACAAACTGCAGAAGGAGTCATTACTGGGCACACTGCGGGTGCTGTGAACAGCACTACTGACTGATATCAAAGACTGAAACAATACTAATTTCATGAACCTTAATCGTACTTTGACTTAGGAATGGGGTCCATTCCTGTCATGGTATTAGAAACCCAAAAGACTTGGAGAAATTAAAAATATATATATATATATATATATATGGTTCAAACACTAAACCACCCACCAACTCCTACTTATTACCCTACAACCCCACACTAACTCCCTACTAACCTACCTCCCGTCACCCCCTAACCCTAAACCACTCCTCCCCTAACCCTCCTCCCGCCACCTACCCTCACTCCTACCCACCCCCTATCCCCCCCCCTAACCTAACTCTCTTAACCCCCCCCCATCCCCTCCCTAACCCTAACTCACTTATATATATATATATATATATATATATATATATATTTTTTTTTTCTATTCTGAAGTGAGTATGGGACTCCTTGAAATTGATTACATGTACAGATCTGCAATCATAGGACTGCATACACGTCTGTTGACCTCACAAGATCCAAACACAGTGAAAGCTTTCAAACATGAGAAGAACAAGTCGAAGATGACTTCCCTGCTTAGTTTAGCAGAAGCATATCCGTGTCAAATGGGAATGGAAATCACACCAGAAGTAGATAAAAATCAGGCAGCAACTGAATGTGACAAAAAACAACAGAAAGAAAATAAGGTGAAGGACCAGGTGAGAAGGTAGGAAATGTGGCAAACACTGAATGTGACAAAAAACAAAATAAAGAAAATAAGGTGAAGGACCAGATGAGAAGGTAGGAAATGTGGCAAACGCATAGAGAACAGTTGTGTAAGAACTTACCATAACCTTCCATGCTGCAGTATTCATTACTGTGGGGAGGTAGCTGCCTGCAACACCATACATCCGTCCAGTATGCCAAAGCCTTTCGAAGGGGGTACATGCGACGCATGCGTGTGGCCATAAACCAACATTGTTATAAATGTGACATCTGCACGTACCCAACTCAGGACCGACTGCCACAGAAGACACACCTGTTAGTATTCCAGCCAACAAAACCTCAGAAAGGAGTCTATAGAGTAAAGTAGTGGTTACCTCATGCCCGCTACTATAGTTCCAGAATGTGCAAGTAGGCTCACCAACCAGTGTATTAGAAAAAAACTATCAAATACTGAAAGAAGTAAATCCATCACTAAGCAGACACCCAAAAAAAATAATATATATATATATATATATATATATATATATATATATATATATATATATACACACACACACACACACACACATATACACACACACACATATACACACACACACATATACACACACACACATATATACCTTAAATGAAACAAAAGGTAAAGAGGGGAGAACGGAGGGTTCTGAATACCGCAACATAGAAGAGGAGGACATTTAAGGTTATGGCAAGATTTTACACAACTATTCTAAGTCCTTCTAGTCTCATGTTGCAGTATTCATTACTGTAGGGAGAGTACCAAAGCTTTTAGGTAGAACCCTGGGTGGTTGGATTAGGGCCAAAGTCAATGAGATCCTGCAGAACTGTTTTGGCAAAACCAGCTCTAGATCTGGATATCTTCTGTGCACAGAAGACCATGTTGCTGCCTCCAAAATGGTTGCATGGTCTAGGCCTTTGAAAAAGGCTGCAGAGGAAGCTGCGGCCCTGGTGGAATGAGCCTTTACTTTAGAAGCTAAAGATTTGCCATGCAAGGCATGGCAGAAGGTGATGGCCTTTGAGATCCAGGAAGCAATGGTCTGTTTAGAGACTGCTTTACCTAAGGCTCTAGGATGGAAGGAGACAAAAAGCTTGTCCGATTCTCTAATGGTCTTAGTCCTGTCTAGGTAGAACCTGAGCTGTCTGTGCACATCCAAGAAATGAAGTCTCCTTTCCGAGGAGTTCTGAGGATGTGAGAAGAACACAGGCAAGTTTATGGTTCGATTCAAGGAGAGTTCATTCACTACCTTGGGCATGAATGATGGGTTGGTCCTTAAGGAAACCCTGTCTTTGTGGAAGATAAGGTAAGGTGGGATGGACATGAGGGCTTGGAGTTCAGAGACCCTCCTGACAGAAGTCAAAGCCACTAGCAGTATGGTTTTCCATGTGCAGAACTTAACAGTAGCTAAAAAGGCTGGTTCAAAGGGAGGTATTGTTAGTTTTTCCAGTACAAAATTAAGGTCCCATGGTAGAGGAACAGGTTTCCTAGGAGGTTTAATATGCAGACCTCCTTTAAGGCATAGTTTTACCTCTAGCCTGGATGCTAAAGGTGGAAGCACAAGCAGAGATTGCAGATAAATATACCTTTACAGAAGAGTATGATAATCCAGAATGGAGGAGCTCACACAAGTAGGCAAGGACCAAAGGCAGTGGAACTGCCCAAGGGTCCTGTTTGTTCTTAGAACACCACCTGGAAAATCTTTTCCAACTTGCAATGTAACTTTTTATAGTGCTAGGTTTCCTGGCCTCCGGCAGGACTTTGAGTACGTCCTCTGAATACTGGTGATGAAAAGGGATCAAAAGTTCATCAACCACAGGGTCAGGTTCAGGTTTTGAAGCTGGGGATGTATCTTGTGCGAGTAAATCGAACCTTTTTGGTAACCTCGGGTGAGTGCCCTTGGCTAGCTGTAATACAAGAGGGAACCAATGCTGTCTTGGCCAAAAGGGCGTCACCAGTAAGATTTCTGGTTTGTCTTTTTGAATTTTTAGTAAAACTTGTTTGAATTAGGGCGGCAGCAGTGGTGCAGCAGCTAGCATTGCTGTCTCACTGCAAGAGGTTCCCCGGTCCGATCCTCGGCTGGGGTGCCTTCTGTGTGGAGTCTGCATGTCCTCCTTGTGGTTGCGTGGGTTTCCTCCGGATGCTCCAGTTTCCTCCCACATCCCAAAGACATGCTGTAGGTGGATTGGACATTCTAAATTGGCCCTAGGCATGAGTGCGTGCGTGTCTGTGCCTTCTGTGACAGGTTGGGCGCCAGGCTGGCAACACAACACCGTAAAACTCCACTGCCAATCATGAGCGGACAGATGATCCACTGTGGCGACCCCTAGCCCGGAAAAAGCCAAAAGAAGTAAGACTTTTTGAATTAGAGATATGGGGGGAAAAGCATACAGGTGCATCTTCCCCGAAGAGAAGGAGAAGGCGTCCACTTTCCAGGCTTGTGGGTGTGGTAGCCTTGTGCAAAAGAGGGGCATCTGTCTGCTCTGGGAGGAAGCAAACAGATCTGCTTTTGGAATGCCCCATCTGTATACAATGTCCAGAAACACCTGCCTGTGCAACATCCATTCGTGGGAGGGTGCCATCGTTCAGAAACACCTCCCTGTGCAACATCCATTCGTGGGAGGGTGTCATAGTTCAGAAACACCTCCCTGTGTAACATCCCTTCGTGGGAGGGTGTCATAGTTCAGAAACACCTCCCTGTGTAACATCCATTCGTGGGAGGGTGCCATCATTCAAAAACACCTCCCTGTGTAACATCCATTCAAAGGAGGGTGCCATCGTTCTGCTCAGCATGTCTGTCAGAACATTTTCTGAGGTTGGAATACGAACAGCCAGTAGGTGGACTAACAGTGTGCAGGAAAGATTCCAAATCTATGTAGCTACGGAGCATAGAGGGTAGGATTTTGTCCCTCCCTGCTTGTTGACATACCACAGTACAGTCATGTTGTCTGTAATGACTCTCAGTGTACCTGCTAGTAGTTGTCCAAAGAGCTAGGAGTAGGGCTCTTCGACAGAGCTAGGAGTAGGGCTCTTCGACAGAGCTAGGAGTAGGGCTCTTCGACAGAGCTAGGAGTAGGGCTCTTCGACAGAGCTAGGAGTAGGGCTCTTCGACAGAGCTAGGAGTAGGGCTCTTCGACAGAGCTAGGAGTAGGGCTCTTCGACAGAGCTAGGAGTAGGGCTCTTCGACAGAGCTAGGAGTAGGGCTCTTCGACAGAGCTAGGAGTAGGGCTCTTCGACAGAGCTAGGAGTAGGGCTCTTCGAAAGAGCTAGGAGTAGGGCTCTCAACTCCTTGATGTTGATGTGAGCCTTTTGTCTGTCTGAGGACCAGGTGCCCTGTGCCTTTCTGATGTCTGGAATATAGATGCAGCACTGCTCCCCAACCCAAGTCTGAATTATCCGTGTAAAAATTATGTACTGGAGATGGAATTTGTAGGGGGACTCCCTGGTTGAGATAGATTTGTGTGATCCAACACCCAAGTTCCTTTTTCAGACATGGCAAAAGAGGGATGGTGGCTTCTACGGGCTGTAGGTGATGGCTCCAGAGAGTTTTTAGATACCACTGAAATTTCCTCATGTGAAGTTTGGTCAAGGGTAGCATAGGGATCAATGAAGCCATGTGTCCTAACAGTTTTAGGAACTGTCTGTTTGTCAAAGTTGTGAGGGGAAGCAGTGGGTGGAGGTACTGAGTCAAACTATCTTTGTTTGTGAGATAAAAGCAGTCATCAGTTGTGTCTGTATCCTGCAACCTAGGAAGATTAGGTCCTGGCTGGGAATGAACTGAGATTTTTGTACATTTAGAGAGGAGCCCGCATGTTTCCGGGATGTTGAAAACCCTTTGCAGATGCTGAGTTAGGAACTGAGGGTCTCTGTAAAAGATCAGGAGGTCATCCAAATAGGGATATATTTGAACTCTCAGCAGTCTGCAGTGAGCTATCACAGAGGCTAGACATTTTGTGAAGACCCTGGGTGGTGTAGAGAGACCAAAAGGTAAGGCAGAAAAATGAAAATGAGAAGAGCCTACAGAGAAACGTAAGAATTTTCTGCAAGTGGGACGAATGGGTATGTGTAGATAGGCATCCTTCAAGTCCACAGAGACCATATAAGCCTGATGTGGGATAAGGGGCAGTAAGGTCTGTAGAGTGAGCATCCTGAACGTGGGGACCTTGAGGAACAGGTTGAGGTAGGACAGGTCTAAGAAAGGTCAACAGGGACCATCTTTCCTGGGTAACAGAAACATCATGGAGTAGAAACCCCTGCCTATGTGCTACGGAGGGACAGGCTGAATTGTGCCTTGTACCAGAAGTTGTTTTAGGATGGGAGGGAAAATTTGTAGTTGAGAAGTTGGTGGCTGTGGGATGCCATGGAAAGGTGGGAGAACTCACCAAGCCATGAAACATCCATTCTGGATGATGGATAACACCCACTGATCGGTGGTGATCGTTTGCCAGGAGGAGAGGGATAGGGTGAGACGCAGGGAAAGAGGGGTGTGGTGAGGTGGCTGAGCTAAGTCACAGAGGGGGAGCTCTATCTTGACCAGGCTGTCTCCGAAAGGAAGGAGTGGAAGCAGAAGATGTTTTAGGGGTTGCTGGGCACCTAGAGAGTGTCTCCTATCCCTAGTATGGCTAGCTAGTAGGTGGAGCAGATTGTCTCCTCAAAAAGGTACCCTTTTGGGGACAGTTTCTGTGGTATCTAGATATAGGGGAAAAGTACAGTTTTGTACCTACCATAAATGTAGATGTTCGAGTGTCTTCACTGCTGCAGTCATTACACTTGGGTTATCCTGCCGTCAGGCGGGCCCGCAGTCGGCCTGAGTTCCAAAGTCTTGGTCCGGCGTCGGTTGCTGTCGCCTCTTCCCTGACGTCAGTGCGCCAGGGGTATATAAGAAGCAGCCGATGCCATTTTCTTCAGTTTTTCTTGCTCCAGATGTCAGGTGCCCCCAAAAATGGTAGTCAATAGATATTGCTAATAAAACATACAAAAAAGGTAAAAATAAAACCTTCATTAACCAGCAAATACACCACAAAGGTAGTATAGGTTAGTCCCAGATAAGAAAGAGGGGCTGGCGGGTGGGTAACCTGGACTGCAGCAGTGAAGACACTCGAACATCTACATTTATGGTAGGTACAAAACTGTACTATGTTCATCATGTTTCACTGCTGCAGTCATTACACTTGGGTAGAATCCCAAAGCTGAGTTTAGGTGGCTGGCTCTATAGAGGATTTGGTGTGGCTATGAGACCTGCAGCACTGCAGTGGCAAAGCCAGCTCTGGATCTTGAATAAAGAGGCAAATGGTAATGCTTGGTAAAGGACTGCACTGAACTCTAAGTTGAAGCTTCCAAGATATCTTTGGTAGGTACTCCTCTAAGGTAGGCAGTAGAAGTAGCAGTTGCCCTGGTGGAATGTGGTCTAATGTTAGATGGTACAGGTTTCCCATGCTGTGTGTAGCAGAACCGGATACAGTGTCCTATCTGCTTTGAAATAGCCTTTCCCTGTGATCCTACAGCATATGATACAAACAATTGCTCAGTTTTTCTGAAAGCTTTTGTTTTGTCCAAGTAGAAGCGTAATTGCCTGTGTATGTCCAAGGAATGTAGAAATCTCTCCCCTTTATTCTGGGGATTTGGATAAAAGGTTGGCAAGTGAATAGTTTGGTTAAGAGCCACACTGGATACCACCTTAGGCATAAAGGAAAGGTTTGTCCTTAAAGAAACCCTGTCTTGTTGGAAAATGATAAAAAGGCTCTACTGCCATTAGTGTCTGTAGTTCTGAGACTCTTCCTGCTGAGGTTATTGCCAGAAGCAGAGCAGTTTTCCAAGATATATATTTTAACTCTGCTGAATTGGCTGGTTCAATAGGAGGCAAAGTGAGCTTTTCCAAAACGAAATTGAGGATCCAAGTTGGTGTTGGTGCTCTCCAGGGCGGTCTTA
This sequence comes from Protopterus annectens, assembly GCF_019279795.1. Classification (NCBI taxonomy): domain Eukaryota; kingdom Metazoa; phylum Chordata; order Ceratodontiformes; family Protopteridae; genus Protopterus; species Protopterus annectens. The sequence continues at coordinate 9,032,805 of NC_056732.1, read as the reverse complement.
TGTTTTTAGCCCCTCTGAGGTACTGCTTTAGCAAAGGGTAAGAAAAAATAGGAGGATCTGTGTTGTAATGAGCCGAGATGGCAGAAGCGTGAATTTTATGGATGAGAAGGATAGTTTGTCGAGCATCTCAGTCAAGTATTGTAGTATCTGAGGAATGTTAGGGACAAGAGGATCAAGGTTTTGAGACTGGTTCCAGGCACAGAATCTCTTCCACTTTTCTGAATAAGATTTCCTGATGCTAGGCCTCCTGGCCTCCAAAATGACATCATAACAGCTTTAGAGAGAGAAGTTGTCTGTTTGACTATTGAATCTTCCATGCAGCCAGGTTTAAAGTTTTGAGCTGACTGTGCAGTATCTGATTGTTTTGCTGAGTCAGAAGGTGTGGAATTTGAGGCAAAATCCAAGGTGGACCTTGAGCTAAGTTCTTAAAGATTGGGTACCAGCGCTGGCATGGCCAGTCTGGAGCAATCAGAATCATATGTGGTTTGTCTTGTCTGGCTTTTAGGAGTACCTTTGAAAGGAGAGGCAGTGGTGGGAAGGCATAAATGCTTAGGTTTTTCCAGCTGAACGAAAGAGCATCCACTTTCCATGCTTGTGTGTGATAAGTCCTTGTGCAGAATTTTTGTAGGTGGCAATTCAGTGGGGAGGCAAAGAGATCTATGTCCGGGCACCCCCACTGTTGCATTATCATGCTGAAAACTTGTGGATTTAATTTCCACTCGTGAGGATCCATGATGTTTCTGCTTAGGTCATTTGCCAGAGTATTTATCTTTCCTGGTAGGAATTGTGCTTGCAGATGAACTTGATAAGTTATAGCCGTGTTCCACAAGGTCATGGCTTGCCTGCATAGGGGGTAAGAATGAGTGCCCCCTTGCTTGTTTATGTACCACATCACTGTGGTGTTGTCCGTCCTTATTAATTGTCGCGGATGCAGAAGGTCCTTGAAAGCTGTTAGGGCATTTTGTACAGCCAACATCTCTTTTTGATTGATGTGAAGAGGCATTTGTTCTGTGGACCATTTGCCCTGAATACATTTTCCTGCCATGTGTGCTCCCCAGGCGTAATCCGAGGCATCTGTTGTTATAGTCTGCGTGGCTGTGGGGAGAGTGAAAGGCTGACCCTTGTTGAGGTGACATGCCTGTGCCCACCATTGAAACTCCTGTTGTAGGCAGAGAATTAGAGGTATTACTGTCCCCAAGCTGTGTGAATGTTGAGACCAAACACTTTTTAGGTACCATTGTAATTTCCTCATATGCAGTCTTGCATATGGAATTAGTAGAATGCAGGATGCCATGAATCCCAAGGCCTGCAGAATTTTTCTTGCAGGGAGTTGGGACTTTGTTGCCATCAATTGAAAATACTGAGTCAGTTGTCCTTGTTTGGCTGGCGTGAGATAAGCCATCTGGGCCGTTGTATTCAAGCTGGCACCCAGGAATATTATCTTTTGTGAGGGCACTAGTTTTGATTTCTTTTCGTTTACTGTGTACCCTAGGCAACTTAATCTTTTTACGAATGCCAGATGTTGTAGAAGAATGTCCTTGCTCTCTGCTTGAATCAGGCAGTTGTCCAGATATGGATATATTTGAATTCCTTTTTGTCTGCAAAATGCAATTACTGGTGCCAGGCAAAGACCCTGGGCGCAGCAGATAAGACAAAGGGCAGTGTAGAGAATTGGTAGTGTATTGAACCAGCTATGAATCTGAGGTATCTTCTGCAATTTTGTCTGATAGGGACATGCAGGTATGCCTCTTTGAGGTCCAAAGTAACAAGCCAAGCTTTCTTGCCCAACATGGGAAGGGGCTGCTGTATTGTCAGCATTTTGAATTTCGGAACATCCAGGTAAGTATTTAGAGTGGAAAGGTCCAGAATGGGTCTCCAGGCTTTGCCCTTTCTGGGTACCAGGAAGAGTCTTGAGTAAAATCCTTGTCCTTTTTCCTGCTGTGTTACTTTTTGAATAGCTCTCATGTCCATGAGAGCTGTAATTTATTTTTGTACCTCTGCCCATTGATTTTGTGGCAGATCTGGCATTCTTCTTAGCCTTGGAAAAGTATGAAAGTGGAAACTGTAACCCTGAGACACAATATTCAGCACCCACTTGTCTTGGGAGATTGCTTGCCAGTTTTGAGAAAAAAGTGCTAGTTTCCCCCCTAAAGGAGCTGCCAAAAGGTAAGAGTTTGACATTGGAAGGGGGGAGTCATTGGGACTGTTTCCTGTAAGGTTGTGACTTATCCTCACCTTGTTTTGGGGTTGAAGCACCCCACTGTCGTGGTCGGTAAGAACAGTGTGGCTGAGATCTGCCTCTTGGGCGTCTGTATCTGCCTCTTTGTGGCCTGTATGACACTGGAAAGGACCAATTCTTAGTAGGCCAATTTCTGCTAAATCGTGGTGGCTGTACCTGTAAGAAATCCTTCACTGTTTGCATAGATTTTGCCTTATCCTCCATTTTCTTTAACACCTCTTCTGCCTTAATACCAAATAAATTATCTTGCTGCAAAGGGGCATCCAGTAATTTTGCCTTAACATGGTCTTTTTAACTTTGTTTTTTTAACCAAGCATGCCTTTGAATCACAGATCCTGTAACTGCTGCTCTACAAGAAGCTTCTAATTAATCAAAATCACATTGCAAGGTATGCTTTCCCACTTGTTCAGCTGCATGCAATAAATCCTGCATTTCCTTATAGTCAGGTTGTTCTGCATTTATACTCATTTTCTGTTTGAATTGAGACAGTAAATATTGTTGATACTTAAGCATGTGAAACTGGCAATTCAGAGCTCTCACTGCTAAAGTTGCAGAGGTGTAAACTTTCTTTCCCCATCTGTCTAATGCTCTAGAGTCCCTATCCGAGGGAACTGGATTCTTAGCCGTGGAAGCCTTAACCCCTTTGGGACCCTGGGAAATAGTTTCTGGGTCTGCAACAGGGTTTTTATAAAGGAATTTGTGAGAGTCAGGGACTCTGTAGTATCTGTCTGGCTTGACTGGAGGTGAGGGTAAAGAATCAGGCTTTAAACTAGATTCAGAGAACACATCATCCACAATGTCCAACACTGGCAGAATAGCAAGGGGCCTGTGCTGAGGCAGCAAAAGAAAGTCTCTGAGCCTTTTCTTGGATTCTCAGTAACCCTGGCCCTCCCAATGGCCTCATGGTATGTAACGTTTCCCCAAAAGAGTAATCCTCAGGAGGAGAGGCTGAAGGAATGGATTCTTCAGCATCAGAATCCTCATAGGAGGGTAAAGAATATCCCTGGTCTGAAGAGGAATCAGAATATATTGAAACCTGGTCAGAGGAATCATAGTCTGTATCCTGCCTAGGCCTTTTATCAGGAGGGGGATGGGAACCCCTGATCAGAGTTATCAAGTCTTCGGCCATCTTGAGCATCTGCTTTTTAGGCATGGAGGCCTGTCCAGGTGAATGTTGTACTTGCTTCTTTGTCTTTAGTGTAGGCTTAGTCTTGGCTGTAGTTGTAATGGTAAGTTGAGTAGGCCTGAAAACACCCTCAGAAGTCGACGCCTGCTCAGTGGCTCCGGACACATCTGAAGGGTTAATCTCTGTTGGCCCAACACCTTGAGGCTCCAGAGGCCTAGGCACCTCCACGTGGGAGTCGGACGCGGCCTGTGGTTCTGAGGTAGCGGGTGTCAGGGACTGCGAAAGTGCCTCACTGATAACCGGCGAACGACCTAGAAGAGGCTTTGTCATCAGTTTTGGACCTCGGTAGCCTTTCCCTATCTTTATCTTTGCGCTTTTTATGCATTCCAGTCGTCGGTTGTTCCGACGGCATTGTGTAATTAAACCTTCGCCCAAAATAATGGCGAGCAAAATCAAACAGACGTTTAATAGTGGGTTTGTTAAATCTAGCACAAAACCGACAACTAGTGACGTCGTGATCTGGGCCTAGGCATGGAATACAGTGAGAATGAAAATCCTTATGAGGTATTTGCTTCCCACAAGAAATACAATTATTAACTTTTTCTGACATCGGACTGAGGCAAGAAAAATTTTTCCCCAACGGGGTACTTAACTTTATTGAAGACTTCGGTTCTGAAATCGAATTTGAAATCTCAGGAGTCGGCTGACCGGCACTTGCAAACTTTTTGCTTCGGGCACCGCGCGGCAAGAAAGACTGAAGAAAATGGCATCGGCTGCTTCTTATATACCCCTAGCGCACTGACGTCAGGGAAGAGGCGACAGCAAGCGACGCCGGACCAAGACTTTGGAACTCAGGCCGACTGCGGGCCCGCCTGACGGCAGGATAACCCAAGTGTAATGACTGCAGCAGTGAAACACGATGAACATCAAGTAAATGTTTCAAACTCTGCAGTTCTTTTCCTTTTTCCTGAAGAGCTTTGAAGAGTTCAGCAGAAGCAGCACCAAACAGTGCAGTTATCAAGGGGGCATCTAACAGCTGAGCCTGAAAATCCAGTGGTAAAGGCTGTAGTCTGAGCCATGAATAGCGCCGAAGGACTGAGCCAGTAGCTGCAGACTTAGAAGAAGCCTCCACAGCATCGTAACTACACTTAATGGAGTGTCTGGTTACCTGGGAAGCTGTAGAAAAGGAGGGTCGTCATTTTAGCCTTTGCTGGGGAAACAGGCAAGTCAGACAAAACAGAAGATGCTTTAGCTAAGGTATCCAAGACAAACCCTACCATGTGTGTCTGGTAATTTAAAGCTCTAATGGTAAGGGTGGAAGAGGTATAAAAATGTCTTTCCCTGTCTATCCATAAATCTGCTATCTTTATCCGAGGGGAAAAGAGTGGAAGATGGTAACTGTCCAGGAGAGCTGTCTGCAGAAACTATAGCAGGGTCTGCTGGTGGGTTTCTAAACAGGAACTGCGACTGAGCAGGGACTTTGCAAAACCTGTCTGGTCTTTTGGATGCTGGGGGCTGGGACTCAGGACTCTGGGAAGCTGCTTGAAAAACATCCAGAAATGCTGGGTGCAAAGGGGTAACAGCAGAAGGAGACTGCTGTTCCATATGCAGAAGTTCAAAATATCTTATTTTTATTTTATTTTATTGCATTTGTTTACCGGGAAAGTCCACTGGGCCTAAGAGAGACAATTTTTAATGGAGGCCCATGGAGAAAAGCCCCAACGAGATACAGAAAAAATATAAACATTAATTAGTACTGAAGTAGAAACAGTGTTACAGATAGTAAATATAGTAACATATACAGAATATATACATAAAAGCAGGAATCTAGTTTGTTTGATTACAGTAATATATACAGAAAATATACATTAAAGCAGAATTCAATGAATTCAATCAGAGTGGTATAAACAGAAATATATTAATCAGTATTACTGTACCAGTATCAACAAATGAAGATAAAAATAAGTACGGAGAAAGTATCACCAGTCACTGGTAGCAAAAGACATACGAGTTTAGTAACCATATAAGGAGAGAGAAAAGGTTAGAGCAGGTACAGAGCCAGGAAGGGTTGTTATAGAGCAGGTACAGAGCCAGGAAGGGTTGTTACAGAGCAGGTACATAGCCAGGAAGGGTTGTTATAGAGCAGGTACATACCCAGGAAGGGTTGTTACAGAGCAGGTACAGAGCCAGGAAGGGTTGTTATAGAGCAGGTACAGAGCCAGGAAGGGTTGTTATAGAGCAGGTGCATAGCCAGGAAGGGTTGTTATAGAGCAGGTACATACCCAGGAAGGGTTGTTATAGAGCAGGTGCATAGCCAGGAAGGGTTTATATAGAGCAGATACAGAGCCAGGAAGGGTTGTTATAGAGCAGGTACAGAGCCAGGAAGGGTTTATATAGAGCAGATACAGAGCCAGGAAGGGTTGTTATAGAGCAGGTACAGAGCCAGGAAGGGTTGTTATAGAGCAGGTACAGAGCCAGGAAGGGTTGTTATAGAGCAGGTACATAGCCAGGAAGGGTTGTTATAGAGCAGGTACATAGCCAGGAAGGGTTGTTATAGAGCAGGTACAGAGCCAGGAAGGGTTGTTATAGAGCAGGTACAGAGCCAGGAAGGGTTGTTATAGAGCAGGTGCATAGCCAGGAAGGGTTGTTATAGAGCAGGTACATACCCAGGAAGGGTTGTTATAGAGCAGGTGCATAGCCAGGAAGGGTTGTTATAGAGCAGGTACATACCCAGGAAGGGTTGTTATAGAGCAGGTACAGAGCCAGGAAGGGTTGTTATAGAGCAGGTACAGAGCCAGGAAGGGTTGTTATAGAGCAGGTACAGAGCCAGGAAGGGTTGTTATAGAGCAGGTACAGAGCCAGGAAGGGTTGTTATAGAGCAGGTACATAGCCAGGAAGGGTTGTTATAGAGCAGGTACAGAGCCAGGAAGGGTTGTTATAGAGTAGGTACAGAGCCAGGAAGGGTTGTTATAGAGCAGGTACAGAGCCAGGAAGGGTTGTTATAGAGCAGGTACATACCCAGGAAGGGTTGTTATAGAGCAGGTACATACCAGGAAGGGTTGTTATAGAGCAGGTACATAGTCAGGAAGGGTTGTTATAGAGCAGGTAAATAGCCAGGAAGGGTTGTTATAAAGCAGGCACATAGCCAGGTAGGGTTGTTATAAAGCAGGTACATAGCCATGAAGGGTTGTTATAGAGCAGGTACATAGCCAGGAAGGGTTGTTATGGAGCAGGTACATACCCAGGAAGGGTTGTTATAGAGCAGGTACATAGCCAGGAAGGGTTGTTATAGAGCAGGTACATAGCCAGGAAGGGTTGTTATAGAGCAGGTACAGAGCCAGGAAGGGTTGTTACAGAGCAGGTACAGAGCCAGGAAGGGTTGTTACAGAGCAGGTACATAGCCAGGAAGGGTTGTTATAGAGCAGGTACATAGCCAGGAAGGGTTGTTATAGAGCAGGTACAGAGCCAGGAAGAGTTGAGATGATTTTTCAGTATTTGTTTGAAGGTGGTGGTGCTGCCTGTGTTTCTTATAGAAAGCGGAAGTGAGTTCCATAGTTTGGCGACGGTGAAGGCATAGAGGAGTTGACCAGCAGGTAAGGTGGGCTTATCTACTTTTAGAAGTAGATGATTTTCAGATATTAGATGCCTGCTGGGACGGTATTTGGCAAGTAGAGTTGAGAGAGCAGGACAGTCTGTGGGTCTGTAGAATATTTTGTGCACAGCAGTTAGTTGGGTGAATGAGAGATGGTGGGGGAGTTCCAAACACCCTAATTGTTTCAGTGACTTACAGTGGTGGGCTGAGAATTGGGCCTTGGTGGCAAATTTTGCTATTCTGTTGTAACACATAGCAAGTTTGGATTTTGTAGAATTTTGGATATTACCGAAGAGAGGGGCACCATAAAGGAGAGGGTAATAAAAAGGTAGTTGCAAGGGTTTGTCTAGTAGAGAGCCTAAGAAAGTGTTGGTGCCTGTAGAGCATACCAAGCTTTTGGTGTGTTTTTCTGATGTTATTGTTTATGTGTAGGTCAATGTTAAGGTTTTCATCTATAATAATGCCTAGTAGTTTAGTGTGTGGGACAACTTCTATAGTGGTATTGTCTTGGGCTTGTATAGTGAAGAGTTTTTTATCAAATGGAGTGGTTTTCCTAGGAGTAAAAATTATTAGTTTAGTTTTTTTTATGATTGTTAAGCATCCAAGAATCAGTAGCTGTGTGGGCATTCTGGGTAATTTGCTGAAGTTCAGAGGTGAAAATTGCAGTGCATATTATTGTAGACTCATTAGCATACTGGACTACTGAGCACTGTGGGACAGCGGTGTGAAAGCCGTTAATAAAGATGCTAAATAAGAGAGGACCAAGTATGGAGCCTTGGGGTACCCCTGTGGAAGTACTGAGGAAGGGAGAGTAAGATTTTTGCCATTTGGTGGACTGCTGCCTATTGGAGAGATAGCTGTTAAACCATTGTAGGGTAGGGGCAGAAATGTGGAGGGTGGATAGTTTAGAGCGTAGGATAGTTTGGGAAATGGTATCAAAAGCTTTGGAGAGGTCAAGGAAAGGTGAAGCAATTATTTTACCAGAATCCCATGCCCAGTTAACTGCATCAAGGAAGGATAGGAGGGCGGTAGTGGTGCTGTGTCCTGGTCTGACACCATGCTGAGACTGTATCAAGGAAGGATAGGAGGGCGGTAGTGGTGCTGTGTCCTGGTCTGACACCATGCTGAGACTGTATCAGGGTAGGATAGGAGGGCGGTAGTAGTGCTGTGCCCTGGTCTGACACCATGCTGAGACTGTATCAAGGAAGGAGTGAGGGGCGGTAGTGGTGCCGTGTCCCGGTCTGACACCATGCTGAGACTGTATCAAGGAAGTATAGGAGGGCGGTAGTGGTGCTGTGTCCTGGTCTGACACCATGCTGAGACTGTATCAAGGAAGGATAGGAGACTGTATCAAGGAAGGATAGGAGGGCAGTAGTGGTGCTGTGTCCTGGTCTGACACCATGCTGAGACTGTATCAAGGAAGTATAGGAGGGCGGTAGTGGTACTGTGTCCTGGTCTGACACCATGCTGGGTGGGTGTTAACATTTGATTTTCGTTGAGAGGTTGGCATGGATGCATTTTTCCAGTATTTTAGAGAGGGGTGAGAGAATTGCTATGGGTCGAAAGTTTGTGGTGTCTGTGTTGGTGCCACATTTGTGGAAGGGGAGAATGAATGCTGTTTTCCAGACGTCTGGGACAAGGGACTGTTTAATTGATCGGTTAATGAGTACGCTGATGGGATAAGCTAGACAGTTTGCTGCTAGCTGCAGGAAGTGTGGGGGTAGACTGTCAGGGGCTACAGTACAGGGTTTTAGCTTAAGTAAAAGTTTTTTTATTGTGCTGGTGGGTATGGGGGAGAATTTTAGGTTAGAGTTGTGTGTAGGATTGTTTTCTGGGATGGTTTGGTCATTAGCTGCCTTGGTGGTGGTGCTGTTAACTATAGGAAAGGTGGTGGTTAGGTTAGCGATGGTGTCGATGAAGTAGGAACTGAAGAGGGGGCAAGTTCACTGGGGGTTTTGGGGTCAGGGGATGGGTTGCTTTGAGAACCTGATGTAACAGATGGTTGATGGAGGACCAGAATTACTTATGATTATTTTTTATGTTGGCTTTGTAGGTGGAAGTAGTGGTCTTTTTTTATCAGGGGTTATTAAACATTTTGCCTGGTTACAGAGTTGTTTGTAATGTAGTAGAGTTGAAGGCCTTTGTTTTTCTGCCATGATTTCCAGATTTTATCGCTTGTGGACATTACTTCTTTGGTGGATTTTGAGAGCCAGCATGCATGGTTATGTTTTATTCGTTTTTTGGCAGGTGGGTACTTGCCTATTTAAGATGTCTAGAAATGTTGAGTTAAAGAATTCACCAGCCTCATTACGTTGCAGGGATTTGAGGGGTTTCCAGTTTACTTTAGCTAAGGTTTCATTAAATATGGATGATTGTAACTTAGTCAAATTTCTGATTGATTTGTATTGGTGTTGGCCTGGGGTTGGGGTAGATTTGTGTAGGATATATGCTGGGTGGTGGTCACTAATGATATTAGGTAGTATATCTGCAGTGATGACACTGAAAGGGTGGGACACTAATAACAAGTCTATTTTGGAGCCCCAGTTGTTATTCTCGTTAGGTCTGGTGATGTATTGAATTAGTTGGGAGAAGTTGTAAAGATTTATGTTTTTTGAGGGGTTGTTGTGGCCTATATCTAGCCAATCGATATTTACATCACCTAGAATGATGGTTTCATTATCTATATTTTGGGAAGTCCAGGCAAGTATGTTTTCTAATATTGGTATGTTGTTTCCTAGAGGAATATAAAGAGCAATTATGCAAAAGTTTTTATGGTTAAGTTTTAATATAGAAATTAGTACTTCAGCTGGGGAGAAGTTGGGTGTTGGTTTTGAGTAGGGGATTAATGTGTAATTGCTAGGGAAGAGTATTTCTACTCCTCCTCCTCGCTTGTTGGGTCGATCGACTCTCAGACATGAGTAGCTTGGGGGGAGAAATTCACTGTCTTTTATATATGATTTCAACCAGGTTTCAGTAGCTGCTATAATATCTGGGTTGTACTTAGAAATCCATGCATGGAGTTCATGTACCTTGCTTCTAAGGCTTTGGAGATTTATGGTTGATAGCATAAGCGATATGAGACTTCAGAAACATCCCAATGGAATGGTTGTCTTATAAGATTAGTAATGTCCCCAAATGGGAAGTCTTCACCAGGGGATTCAATTTGACAGGAGTAGGATAGAGAATCAAAGGAGGAGGTATCCTCTCCAGAATCTTCCAGACACTGGGTTGAAGGTGGTGGTTGAGGCAACTGGGGTTGAAAGGCCTGAAAAGCCTTAAATAAGTTCTGTGAAAAGACTTTCCACTCAGAAATGCTGGGGCTGTACTATGTAAGTTTCTGTTTTCTTTTGAGAGAAACAAGCAGTTGAGAAAGCCGTAGGACCGTCTGGGTAGCTGGAAGGGAAGTGGTAGGTCTATCCGAATCAGGGAGCTGTGGTTCCCTCTCGCCATCAGGGCCTGGTGGCTCACAAACCTCAGCAGATGTACCGTGGATTTCTGCCGATCCGGCATCCAATAAGGTTCCCAGCTTGGAAGGTAAATCCCAGATCTGAAGAGTCCCTGGGCTCTCACCCACCTCGAGAAACTCGACAGATTCCTGAGGCGCAGATGCAGTTTCAGGCCTGGTTCTCTTGGCCTTCTTTTCGGCGGCTCATCAGACAAACCCACAGCACCTTCCATACTGAACGCCAGACGTTGATGCCTTTGGTTTTCTAGGTAGATTTTTAAGGAAGTTAATCGACTTCTTAAGGTCTTAGGGACAAACGAGTTCATAGGTTCATACTAGGCTATCTGCCCTGGGGCAATTATAAGCCTAGCCCGATTCTGTATGGCTTACGCCACCCCTTGATTTGAATATACTGTGCCCTTTTTAAGGTTTAGTTTACTGTGCCTCTAATAGTGACACGGGAGTAATCCCTGGGACAAACCTACGATCCCCCATCCACCTATCGAGATTCTTCTTGAAGAGATTCAGTGAGGTGCTCTGCCTCACATGAACTGGAATTCTATTCCAGAGCGAAGGGAGCCTCTGGGTTATGAACCTGTCCCTCCAGCAAGTTCTATTTATTTCTGTGCTGAGGTTCAAGTCCCTCGAGCGTGTGGCTCTAAGGGATTTAGATTTACTGAGGTGGAGCATGTCCATTAATTATGGATTTGACATAGCTTTGTATGTCAGGCATAGATCGCCTCGAAGTAGGCGGTATGCAACTGAGTAGAGCTGGAGTTTTTTTAACCGAGCAGCATATGGCATCTGTTTGAGACCCTTGATCCTCTTGGTGAGATAAAATTGCTGCAGGTGTCGGGTAAGGTACATCCCAAAAGGGGCATTGTATTCTATGATGGGCCTGATGAGGGATGAATAAAGGGGCACGATTACCTCTCTTGATCTAGATGTGAAACCCTTCGTGATGAGGTGGGCTATATAGAAGGTCTTTCTAACCACTTTGGCAATGTGGTTTTCAAAGGAGAGATTGCTATCAACTTGGGTCCGCAGGTCCCTAATAACTTTCTCTGTACTTAATGGGTTTCCGCCTATGTGGTAATTTGTGGGCACATTGTTTTTGCCAAAGGGTATGACTATACATTTTTTGGCATTTAGCTTTAAACCATGGCACTGGCACCAGTTATCTGTCTCTGTGAGACCTTTTTGAAGGATGTTTGTGTCAGCTGGAGAGTCGATTATGGCGCCCAGTTTGCAGTCATCTGCAAACTTGGCGAGCCATAGTCCTTCCACGTTTGCCTGTACCTCGGAAAAGTATATACCGAACAAGAGTGGTCCCAGGACAGAACCCTGTGGGACGCCACTTGTGACCGGTTTCGAGTCTGACATGGCTCCAGCAACTCTCACTCTGTGGGTTCTGTCTTTGAGCCAGTTTGCGACCCATCTTGTGACATAGGGGTTTATATTTAAGCTGGATAGCTTATCTATGATGCCCGAGTGGGGTATTGTGTCAAATGCCTTTGCTAGGTCCAGATAGGCTGTGTGGACTACCTTCCCTTCATCTATGGCTTTGGTGACTGTTTCGAAGAAGTCAACCAGGTTCAAAAGGCAGGATCTGCCCTTGACAAAGCCGAACTGGGTAGGATCTAGTGTCTGTAGGTCCCCAATGTCTTTGTTTATGAGCTCCATGAAGATCCTCTACATAGCCTTGCAGACTGGGGTGATAGTTTCCAGGGTCCGTAGAGGCTCCACCTTTGTGGAGTGGGACCACTGTTGCTGTATGCCATTCTGTGGGCACATATCCTGTAGTGAGGCTGAGATTGTATAGCTGTTTTATTTGAGGGATTAGTTCCTCTTGGAGTTCATGTAGGACGCAACCTGGGACTCCATCTGGTCCCATGGAAGCAGTGTTTTTTGCTTTGGAGAGGGCAGCCTTCACCAGAGCATCAGAGATGTTTGGGAGGCAGCCCTCTGCCGGGATAGATACTTGCTCTTTGGGGAGAAGTTTGCACTGAACATGTCTGCCAGGATATTGGCGATGTCTGTGGGTTCAGTGTATTTTTTGTCGTTTAGAATCAACTCAAAACAAGTCTGGGAGTTGCACCCCAGGTTCCGAACATAACTGAAAAAAGCCTTATGATTGTCTTTGGTGTCCTGTGCAATTTTTCTCTCGGAGCTGGCCTTGGAGGATTTTATGAGGGATCGTAATTTTTTGCTAGTACTGATTAGAGATGCCTTCCCTATTAGGGATTTTGCTCTATCATGTAGTAGCTTCCTCCTTCTGTTGTACAGTTTATTTATGGCAGGGGTCCACCAGACTGGACGCCTGCCTTTGGATGATTGGGTCTTGGTTTTGTTTGGGATAGCATGATCCATGCATTCCTGGAGATGTCCGCAGAAAGCGTTTATATAGGATTCTGCAGTTTGGGCCGTAGTTTCCACTGGCCCTGGGGCCTTGAAGGATTCCACTTTGGTTTTGAGAAGTGAGAAGTTCGCTTTTGAGAAGTTTTTCACTGTGGTTTTCTGGGCTGAGGGTAGGGTCGGGATGTGGACATCCAGTGAAATTAATTTATGGTCTGATCTTACCAATGAGGGATATACTTCTGGTGTGGAGCATAGAGTCCCCATGTTGATAATGCTCAGGTCTAGTATGTTGTCCCCTCTTGTGGGAGTGATGACTAGTTGTTCCATAGCATTTGAGTTTATAATTTCCAGGAACCTTTGGGCTAAGGTGCTGGGGCTTGAGTAGTGCTCCCAGTCAATGTTTGGGTAGTTGAAGTCACCCAATATAATGGTGTTCGGAGAGATCTGCAGCACCGTACATCCGGCCAGTATACCAAAGATTTTGGAAGGGGGGTACGTGTGATGTTGCATGGGTGTACTATAAACTGACGTCTGCTATAAATGCGACGTCTGCACGTACCCAACTCAGAACTTTTCCTGCTGCAGACAGGTTCAGTGCAAACTTCTCCACCCCCTAGTGACAGATAGCACAGGCCTGGTAATAGTGTTCCTCGCCTAAACAAAATACACACTGGTCGTGAGTGTCCTTGTGTGGAATCTGTCTTCCACAAGCACACTTGTCCTTCCTAGAAGTCATGAAAAGCTGGAATATGGTTAAACCCAACAATAAATAATAAGAAAAGTAACGTATCTGTAAGCGGACAATCGAACGTTAGCGAACAAGTGAAAACACCTCTAGCTGGCGATCGGACGTCTGATGATCACTGCAGCAGGAAAAGTTCTGAGTTGGGTACGTGCAGACGTCACATTTATAGCAGACGTCAGTTTATAGTACACCCATGCAACATCACACGTACCCCCCTTCCAAAAACTTTGGTATACTGGCCGGATGTACGGTGCTGCAGGCAGCCACTCCCACACAGTAATGAATACTGCAACATCAGAATAGAAGGACATATATAGTTACAACTACATAAACTTCCTGGAGCAAACATGTCGATCAGGATCTAATGCAGGAATAGTTAAGGAGAGGTGAAGTTAAACCAAAAGACGAAAGGTCATTATTTGTGGTCCAGAACAGTGGACTATATACATGCTGGTTGGAGAATCAGACAAATACAGGTTTTGTAAAACAGAACTGGAAACAGTCACACATCTTGTTGCTGGGTGTGATACGCTAATGGCAGAAGGACTGTACACTGAAAGGCATAGTAATGTGGCAAGACTGTTGCACTGGGGATTGCGCTATCATTACAGTATTGAAGTAGCTGAAAAACACTGGAAATGCGAGCCACAAAGCATTATAGAAAATTATGGAGTTTATATCACATAGTAAACTGCGGTGGTGGTGCTGCGGTAGTGTTGTCGCCTCACAGTAAGACGTTGTCCTGTTCGATTCTCAGCTAGAGCGTCTTCTGTGTGGAGACATGCGTGAATGGGCGTACCTTCGCTGAAGGTTGTGCGTCAGGGCTGGCAACTCGGCACATAAAAATCTACTGCCAATCATTAGCAGACCGGAGTTCCGCTGTGGCGACCCCTAACCGGGAAAAGCGAAAGACACAACATGGAGTTTATATCACATGGGCTCACCCATTACCAACAATTCAAAAAATAGATGCAAAAAAAAAAAAAAAACCAAAAAAAAAAAAAAAAAAACCCAACAGATACAGTAGTCTATGTGAAGTAGACAAAAAGTAGCACTGATCACTGAAGTTGCTACACCCGTTGATTAGTGTTTTGCGTACAGAGAGATACAAAGTCATTAAATGCCAGGATATGCAGGCAGAAACGAGGGCAATGTGGAAGAAGGATACTAAAGCAGTTACAAAAGTAGTAAGAGCAATGGGTCTTATAAAAAATAATTTGCACCCATATTCAAATATGTTACTGATGCATGTAACTCGGTAAAAACTGCAGGAAGGTAAATTCTGGGCACCCTGCAGGTGTTAAGAACAGCACTTTTGGCTAATATCAAAAACTGAAACAATACTAATTTCATGAACTTTAATCATACTTTGACTTAGGAATGGAGTCCCTTCCTGTCATGGTATTAGAAACCCAAAAGATTTGGAGAAATTAATCATAGAGTGTGTACCCCATCAAGTGATTCCTGCAAGTGTGTGCACCCCATCAAGTGATTCCTGGGTACAGTGTGTACCCCATCAAGTGATTCCTGGGTACAGTGTGCGTTTCATCAAGAGATTCCTGGGTAGAGTGTGCACCCCATCAAATGATTCCTGGGTAGAGTGTGCATCCCATCAAGCAATTCCTGTGTAGAGGTATTACCCCATCAAGCAATTCCTGTGCAGCGTGCGTGCCCAATCAAGTGATTCCTGTGCGTGCCCCATCAAGTGATTCCGGTGCAGTGTGCGTGCCCCATCAAGTGATTCTTGTGCAGTGTGTTTGCACCCCATCAAGTAATTCCTGTGCAGTGTGTTTGCGCCCCATCAAGTAATTCCTGTGCAGTGTGCGTGCCCCATCAAGGGATTCCTGTGCAGTGTGTGTGCCCAGTCAAGGGATTCCTGTGCAGTGTGTGTGCCCAGTCAAGGGATTCCTGTGCAGTGTGTGTGCCCAGTCAAGGGATTCCTGTGCAGTGTGTGTGCCCTGTCAAGGGATTCCTGTGCAGTGTGTGCGCACCGTCAAGTGATTCCTGTGCAGTGTGTACGCCCCATCAAGGGATTCCTGTGCAGTGTGCGCGCTCCATCAAGTGACTACTATGCAGTGTGCACGCTCCATCAAGTGATTCCTGTGCACTGTGTGTTCGCGCCACCAAGTGATTCCTGTGCAGTGTGTGCCCCATCAAGTGATTCCTGTGCAGTGTGTGCACTCCGCCAAGTGATTCCTGTGCAGTGTGTGTGTGCCATCAAGCGATTCCTGTGCAGTGTGTGCCCCATCAAGCGATTCCTGTGTAGTGTGTGCCCCATCAAGTGATTCCGGTGCAGTGTGTGTGCGCTGCCAAGTGATTCCTGTGCAGTGTGTGTTCGCGCCACCAAGTGATTCCTGTGCATTGTGTGTGCGCCACCAAGTGAATCCTGTGCAGTGTGTGCCCCATCAAGTGATCCCTGTACAGTGTGTGCACTCCGCCAAGTGATTCCTGTGCAGTGTGTGTGTGTGCTATCAAGCGATTCCTGTGCAGTGTGTGCCCCATCAAGCGATTCCTGTGCAGTGTGTGCCCCATCAAGCGATTCCTGTGCAGTGTGTGCCCCATCAAGTGATTCCTGTGCAGTGTGTGCCCCATCAAGCGATTCCTGTGCAGTGTGTGCCCCATCAAGCGATTCCTGTGCAGTGTGTGCACCCCATCAAGTGATTCCTTTGTAGTGTGTGCCAAGTGATTCCTGTGCAGTGTGTGCACCCCATCAAGTGATTCCTGTGCAGTGTGTGCCCCATCAAGCGATTCCTGTGCAGTGTGTGCACCCCATCAAGTGATTCCTGTGCAGTGTGTGCCCCATCAAGCGATTCCTGTGCAGTGTGTGCCCCATCAAGTGATTCCTGTAGTGCTACATATAAGAGAAGCATGACCATGTTTTCCTTTTCTGTGGCACATGGTATGTATTCAGTCTTTTAAGTGCACAACATGTCGAGGTTTGCATTAAATACTGCATTACTTTGTGTATGAATTTGTCTCCGTGATGCTCACATCTTACTGACAATTACATTTCAAACTTATGGCCCTGGAAATCAAGCATAACAAAGTGTCGTTAGACTTCTCATCTTTCCTTCCAGCTGGAATCTTAAACCTGGTAAGTGCTAGGGAATGCAGGCACACCCAAGTTTCAGCATTATCAAACACTAGGAAAAAATATCAGTGTATCACATGTTCAGAAATATCAACATTTGAGGGGCGTGGCCAAGGATGAACACAGGATAGCAGCAGATTTCTTCAGCTCCACCAATTTCATTACATTGACAGGAATTAATTACTTAAAAAATTAATTCTTGAAGTAATTTTCTTTCTAAATATGTTTGTTTTATATAGTTCTTGAACTATATCTAAAAAAGAAAGGAAATCTTAATAATATTCCTGTCAGAAATTACTTTGGAAATTTTCCTGTCAGTTTATCAGTCTGAAATGAGTTCCAGTAAGACAAATTCTCAAGACTCCAGCATCAAGAAAGAACTTCAGTCTCTGATAATTATAGTCCAGCAACTTACTGCTAAGATGGATAAAATGGATACTAAAATAGACACTTTCATAGAAAAAACTACAAAACAAATAGACTTGTTACATATGGACCTGCAACAACAGAAGATCCAGATGACAGGCATAGAAGAAGCTGTGAATGACATGGAAAATAAAATACAAGAAGAGGAAATCAACATTGAGTTTCTGCTGAAACAAAATACACATTTACAAACAAAGCTGGATGACCTGGAAAATAGATCTAGGCGCAATAACATTAGGATTTTTGGACTGCCAGAAAATATTGAAGGTAACAATATTACTTCTTTTTTAACAACATGGCTCCCTAATACTTTAGATTTACCAGAAGCATTCTCTTTTGGTATCGAAAGAGCACATAGATCTATAGCTAATACTAACTCTAACAAAAACTATCCTAGATCAGTTATAGTTAGATTTCTATCATCTTTTGATAAAGAGATGGTTCTTAAATCTGCTTGGGCTAAAGTTCCTGTTAAGTTTAATGAGACAACTGTGCGTTTTGACAATGACTATTCTTCCATGGTAATTGCTAAAAGAAAAGTTTTTCTGCCACTAATAAGGGAGCTTAAAAAGCACAGTTTAAAACATACCTTCTGTTTCCTGCCAAGCTTAAAATCTTCCTTCCTGATGGTCCTAAGGTCTTCGATGATTTAGACTCTGCTTTACTGTTTGTCAAAGAAAAAGGATTTTGGATAAAATAGAAGAAATGGAATGGGCTAGTTCTTCATTAAAGAGATTGGCAACTGAAGCTTCCTGGAAGACTTCAGAGAAGAAGAAGAGACTAAAAACAAATGATTTGTTATATGTTTTTTCTCTCTCATCATTTTAGTTCATTATTAATCTTTTTGAATATAGTTCCTGCATTTCCAGAAAGCCACAAATATTTTGGAAAAGATTTAATCAAAGTTATTCTCTATGTGCAAAGAAATGTTTTGTTTCATAACCAGTCAAAATGCCTGAGGATTTAATGGCAGGCTGTGACTCGATTTGTTTTTCTTTCTGAAAAAAGTAAGGTTAGTAATTTGATACATTTTTTTATCTTTATCTTTTTTTTTTTCCTTCTTCTTTTATTATTTTCTTTGTTTAAACAATGACATTCTATTTAGATTATGTAGTGGGTAAAGGGTGGGGGAGGGCAGGGAGAGAACAGTAATGAAAATATCATTAATAGAATAATAACATATTTATTTCTTGTAAAAGTTTATAAGTTCTTCAAATGCTATTTCTAATTATACTTTCTTGATTATACTGCTTATGCTTGTTTGTAAATAATCTGTCATGCTTTAACTAATAATAATCAGAACTAAATAAGAGTAAATAATATGTTTTATTTTTAACTCTATTAATATAAACAGTAAGTAACATTCCATTGTATATACTTCTTACAGCTTTCTCTTACATTTTTTATTTCTGCCTCACTCCTTTTATTTTCTACTCTCTTTTCTTTTCTTTATTA